>NW_019739960.1:619019-631525 GCF_002891405.2 Cryptotermes secundus
AATTTGAAATTTGGGAGTTCACACAATTTTTTCACGTCCAATCAGCTGACTATAGTGTGGGATTTTGATCCTTAAAGCCCTAACATGGTTTTTAACAGCCCACTGATGAATACTGCGCTTAGCGTGGGTATCCAGCACGCCTACTTTCAAGATACGATGTTGTGGACCTGTCAGAGATCGCATTCTCAAAGTTTGCCGCTGTGCTACTGGGAAACAAAATTTCTAAGAAAAAATACAGAGTTGCTTCCTGCGAAACAGTAAGACTGGGAATAAGTCAATTCGTGCAAACAAGAAGGTGACTATGTCCCACTGGTTTGACTATTACCTGCTATCGTCAATTGATACTTTTGTACTAAAAAGTAAAGGTATTACTGTAACAGGCCTTGGAGGCTCATAGGGTTGTGAGATGTTGAGGTTCCCACATTTTCTAGACAGTCGGCTCGTAGATGGCGGTAAAGTTCTCAGACCTACGCGCCGGCCGCCCTTTACCCCCAAGAATATTTCTAGAATATTCCTGGTACTCATTTCTGTTAGAGGCTGAGTCGACCCCAGGGCCATAGCGTGGCTGGAAGGATTAGGTAAATTGAAAAAAAAATCCAATGACCTCATCGGGATTCGATCCTGCGACCATCCGGCTTGTAGCATAGTGCCTCAACCAACTACGCTACTTCTAATTATACCTAAAACTATTGCGCGACAGTGGAGCGGTTACAGAATAAATTGATAATGACATGTTGGTTTGTGAAATGCCAGCCAACTTGTTCCACACGAAGATAATTTGAACTGCTGCCTTACGCAGTGTAAAACTTCAACGGTCGGATTATCAAGTTCCGATCAAGACAATAACCGAACTTCAATGCTTCAGTGGTAACAGCAGTATTGCTACCTTATTCAGCTACCAGTAACGCATCAACAAAGTCAACAGGGCTCGGGTAATGTTCGAGTTACCAAGTTTCGTGAGACGTTTATTATACTTGAACAAAAGAATCGAGTTACGTAATTAGCGAAGTTCCACCTTTGTTCCAAGCAGGGGGAGAACAGTGACGATCATTAGCCATCAAGATCTTTCTTTGTATTATTTACCACGAAAAAATTCTCACTTTCACACAGAAGGGAGGTTTAGTGGCTTTGGTGCTAGAGTTTCTGAATATTGATTAGTCCCACTCCCCAACAGAAGCGGCCTTCACATGCACTGCACGCGATTTTTTGTCACTTTGGGAAGCTAAAATCAAGTATAATGATGCCACTGTACTTCATTAAGGACCACACCGTGAAGTCTTACGGGAGAACGGATGTATGTCTCCGCGCTAGATGGAGGCAAGTGGCCGGCTTCGCGCCTGGGCCGATGTACTCGGGGGGGGGGGGGCGAATTGCATAGGGCGCGCGGCATGTGTCCCGGAGGAGATAAAGAATTTTCTTCTCCTTTGTCTGATCTGTGCATAGTCCAAGATGAGAATAATAATATCACTTTTATGAGTGTGATTATAGACGGGGTTTGAGTTGGTAATCGGATTTATTGGACACTTTAACACACAACTCGTTACTACACGTCACAAATCACTGTCACACACAGACTAATGTTCTCAGTCTACTACAGACTTCACTAGCCGTTGCTTCGTAGCGACTTCCAACGGCGGACGTTCCCCTCTCTCTGGGTTCCCGAACTGTCCCCGGGTGTAGCTACCAGCTTCAAACAGCAACAGCTCACAATATCTCTGTGACTAACTCACTAACTCACCAACATTCCAGCACCTAACTTTTTCTGCTTATAACATCTCATCATGGATGGCGCGGAAGACACCATTTCCAATTATTGTTGTATCCTATTGTTGCCGTGTAATTGTTGCGTTCTTGTTTGTTAGCGGAGCCATTACCTAGCAGCGGCTGTTGTATAGTCGCTTATTTCGCGGTTGTTGCTTAACAACGGGTCTGTATGCCACAATAATAATAATAATAATAATAATAATAATAATAATAATAATAATAACAGTCCGCCAGTAGGCAATCAGGATATACCGTACTTGAATGTTTTATTTTAGAAAGTATAAGCTCCGCGTACTTGCTGATTCATGCTGGTTTATTGCTTGGCTTCCTCTTATTACCTAAGATTGAGGCGGTATCTCTCGGAAACGTCGGTTTCGAAGTACATGGCATTATACCAGAAGATAGAACCCTTCGAGTTTAAATGTGTTGCTCCCCTTACGCTCCATGCCGAGGACATATATACGCGAGCTGAGGTAATGCTCCGGTCGCTTTATCCCGGTGGCAGAATCCCTGGTATCTCTTGTGTGGGAAGACGCGAACTCCGGTCGTGCAGATCGGAGCCAGTCACTTTACTGACTCAGCTACACCCGACACCGAACCTAAATCACATCCGACTTTCTTCTGTGACTGAATGAATGAGGATACAGCATGTGTATCGAAACCGATTCTTGGTCGGGCCACCCAGTCAGCCACTTGTTGCGCATACACCTGTCTGCCGGTCGCGAACACTACAGCAAATCTCTTTATGATTGCCTTACGTGTTCCTGTAATTCATAGGTTGTGATTCCATACGCCCTCGGCTGTTGAAATATCAGCATTCTATTTCTCTTCCGCTTGCGGGCTTAGGGGTGCAGATAAATGGCCCGGAGATGGCAGTTGTATTGGCTAGAACAGACAGGAATCTCATGGTAACATGAGACTGTGAGTGATGTTTTTATGTATGCTCAAAGAATCGCGTTGTGACTGTTGGCAGTTTGTTATCATTAATTCCGTTATATTCCACGCTTTGACTCCAGACACGCTTGTTGGAGCAAGTGAGACCGCTTGAGAATATACTCAGGCTGTGAAAGAAGTCCGCTGTCCGATACATATCATGGTGTTCGATCGAGAACGTTTCCCTGGGCAACGACAGTGTACAGGTATCCGTAAATGATTGATACACCTTTAATTTGTTATACCATGGTTAAGTATTACAGCTGTGCAGCTGTAACTAGTCCCTGAAGATGCCGAATGTGCGCCGACACGTATCCAGTCTATAATCCAACTCATCCCATTCTCTTTGTGACATGTTCCTGTCAAGTGTCTCGACAGCTGCTTTAATTCACAACTTCGATGTATCGATGTCCAGTGGTAGAGGGTGCGCAAACACACTTGTTCCTTTACATAACCTTACAGAAAGAATAACATGTAGTGAGATCGGGAGAGCGAGGAGGCCACTTCATCCACTCTTCATCTGCAGCTCCAGCTGGCCCAATCGAAGAAATAGAGGAGATAGTGGCATTGACTCCATGGAGCTGAGTTCTTATTGAGAGGCCACCAGTGTCTCAGCTACTTAAAAATTTCCAGATATTTTATGGAACCCAAACCTTCATTATCATGTACGCAATAGTCCGCCACTGGCCCTTGTCCCGAACCAGGCCAATCCAATCCAGTCTATCTACGCCTAGGTCTTCCTACTATTCTCTTTCCTACACAGTAGAACCTTGTATACATTCCTCTTTTGCATTTCCGTGGTATAATATGCTATTAAATAGTGGGTTTTACCAACTCACACGCTGAGAAGAGTGTCGAACAAACAGAGATGCAGTAGATAGTCCTGTAAAGAAGACGTGTAGGCGATCAGAAGTAGGAAACGTTCCCAGCACATGTTTGACACATGACATTTGTACAGGAACGGCCGTAATGCAATGGAGAAGAACTTACGCATGGCGTGATCGGCAGAATGAATCACGTGACCTGCGAACGTCCGTAATCATCAGCGCTAACGTGTGTCTAATGTGTAAAGGGAAGGTGAGATTCTGTAATTCCATACGTGCCTTATTTTAGATAATTCGAGTGATTGTAGAGTACGGTGAAGTCTTCGCTTATAAGCACGCGGTATCGAAGTTGATTGAGACACTATGCCACAAGCCGGAAGGTCGCGGGCTCGAGTCCCGATGAGACAGTTGGATTTTTCAATTAACCTAATCCTTCTACCCTCACTATGGCCCTAGGGTCCACTCAGCCTCTAATAGAAATGACTACCAGGAATCTTTCTTAGGGGTAAAGGGCGGCCGGCGCGTAAGGCTAGCAACCTTACTGCCATCTGTGAATCAATTGTCTAGAGAAAATGTGGGAGCCTCGACGTCTCACAACGATATGGGCCTTCACGGCCTATTACAGGGATAGCTTTACATTTACCTTTACCTTTACGCTTAAGTTAGCATGTATCTCTTCCCTATTACTTCATAGCCTAACCTATTTCGATTATTAATGATGCAAAATTCCTCTGCGCGCCTGTGATTATAAAATTTCATAGGCCTACTTCGTGGATATATTTCTTATCTTCTTCCCCTGTGGCATGAAAGATCGGTGCCATCCAAGGGCTCTCGTCCTTCCGGTTTCGGAATCCTGATTTTATTATCACGATTATAATGTGACTATAGACGGGGTTTGGATTGGTAATTGAATTTATTGAACACAGCTGCAAATAACAGTCTCACTGAGTTACACATTCCAAAGATCACTGTAACCACAGCACACATAAACTCTTCTCAGTCTTCCCTAGCCGTTGCTTGGCAGCGGCTTTCAACTGCTGACGTTCACCTTATTCTAGGTTCCCGATCTCTCCCCGGCCTCAGCTACCAGCTTCTTACAGCAACAGCTCAGCAGCTGAGCCCTGGATGCTGTCTCACTAAATCACTCCACTAACTGCACCAACTTGTCCTACTTATAACACCTCGGCACGGACCGCATAGAGAACACCACTTACCATATACAATTGTCGCCGTGGAAACTTCCTTGTTTGCAGAGTCGTTACTTAGTAACGGTTTTTGTATCTTTGTTTATGCCGCTGACGTTGCCTAGCAACGGGTCTACATGCCACAGTATGTTCTTCGCAGGATTCCGCAACGTTAATATTTATACAGCGTTAACTGTGTGTAGCACCTGCTTTAAAATTTAAAACTTTGAGTTTTTGCTTAGACATAGTGTTACTGCCTTTACAGTGTATGCATAATTTTTTTTTGTATTGCGAGCAGAATTTTTGAATACTTTTAAAATAAGTTGCAGGCTTCAGGGAGCTAGGTTGTTCAGTTTCCATTTGATATGTTTCTTTTATGGCATTAAACGACGATTTAAGAATAACGGAAGGAGTTTGCACGTGAAACGTCCTTAATCCGACTGAACTGATCTTCGAACTGCTGGCAGTGTATTCAGAAGCGCTGCTGTCGTGGAAAATTGTCATTGGTTTGAGTTTTCCTGTGATTAGCATCTGTTAAGATTCTCTGATAAAGGCTCACGATTCTAGGTAGTTCTTATAACTTTATACATGCTTGAATGCCCGTAAGGTCTTTGCTGAAAGTGCCACTTCAGGCGACATGTTCGTTTCTGGAATTAAGCGGCTTAAACCACCGTGATGCCACCACCACTACTGGCGCCGACTGTACGTTGAGTGGTTAACATTTCCTCTTTCTTCGTCAGCGAAAAAAGTTGGACGGTTCGTACTGACTTCGAGAATTTCAACGTATTCGAATCAGAATATTTTATGAAGAAAGCAGTCTTCTGGGATGTGGCACTGTGTAGATGTGTTAACCGACGTTTCGGAGGAACGTATTGCCTCCATCTTCAGGGTAGAAGGAAAAATAAATCCGCAAGCGAAAGCAGTTTGCTTGTATACGTGGGCCTTCATGGAGCAGTACTTAATTAAGCACTGCTCCATGAAGGCCCACGTATACTTGACCTCGTCACTAGTTGAAGGTGAATGGTCAGTTTCATGCCTCGGCCGCTTTACCCCTGGGGGAAGAGCCCCGGTACCCATTGGATAGGAGGTTAGGTGGACCCCAGAGCCGGGCCTAACGACATGGAGAATAGAAAATTACTCGAACTCCGCTGTACCGACTGCGTTATCCAGGCTCACATCTTGAATTTTTCAAATAGTGCCTAGAAGAGTCAACGAATTATTACATAATCTTGGATTGTGTTTATGTTGCAGGACGTGCAGATATTGAAGGCTCTGGTGCTTGGAGAGGAGGAGCGAGGACAAAGCCAGTACCAAGTGATGTGTTTCGTGTGCCACTTCCAGAAAGAGGAGTTCATATCGTCTGACGCCATGTCGAAACTGCGGCAGGTGAGATGCTCTGATGTTTGTGCACGAACACAATAGAAATGGAAAACCATTGTGTGAGTCTTATTTCCTCCTATTATACTTTGCAACGTCTGCTGGATGGGATCATCCTTCGCCAAGGCTGTGTGTTCATTGTGATGGCAAGCTTGAACGCGACACTGATCGCGGCTCCCACGTTTCCGTCTATTTGTTGTGTCGTTTTACTGACAGTGCTTTGAATCTCCAGCTTCTGGGTAACATGGTGACAGAAAGAAAACGGTGAGGGGAGGGTATACGTCAGTTGCTTGCATGGAAGTTATCCAGTCTCACTAGCCTTGGTATTCCAGGAAAGAATGAATGAGCGAAAAGAGATGGTAGTGAGAGACCCTGCCCTGGGGTAAAGGTAGGTTGGAGTGCAGATAAAGCGTGTGTAAGCGTAGAAGAGAGAGCGTGAGAAGTGAAATGTTTTAGGTTATGAACAGAGGAGAGATGCTGCTGCTCTCGATGGCAATTTTGATATTAATATTGTGAGTTCTGCATTACAGCGAAATATTGAGGGAAACATATGAAGCGTTTAGTGCAAAGTGGAATTTGGGTACCAGCTCAGCACCAGTTTCTAGCAGGCGATCCCGTATTTAGATATACAAACCCTAATATTAATCCGTGTCTGTGATATTTCTTGTCAGAGTTAGTGAGACTTAGGGGCCCCATACACACACAGTTTTGCCTCCAGTTCTGCCTGTACAGTTGAAGACTGAAAGGCAAAACTGACGTGTGTGGTGTGGCCGGCCGGCCAATCGTTTGGACTGTTGGGCTGTGGGAAACCCGTCAGTCCGTCAGTTCTGCCTGCAGGACCGTACCACGTGACGTGTGTGACTCAACATTATAGGCTGGAAGAACGTGATTGTGGCATGAAGCCTGCCGCTTTATCTGCGCGTGTATGGGGAGCAAAGGGAGGGGGTAAACTGTCACAGTTTTGCCTGTAAGGTCGATCGGAAGGCCAAACTGTGTGTGTATGGGGGGCCTTACTTCACGACTGGCGGCTTACAGCAGACATATTGGCGCCGGGCCTCTTGAAACTCACGACCAAGTTCTTTTCTTTCTTTCTTTTTTCTTTTTGAAACTGAGCTCTTACGGTCATATACCTTACGTAACATCGTTTCTAACGAGTGGATGGATTTGTCTCTTATGAATAGGCTTGGCCTTTCGTCAAGTGTACGTATCGCACATGTAGCGTGATGTTGCAAATTATTCCTTTGTAATATATACAAGTCCTCTGTCAGTCCAGGCTTAGCAAATCAGGTCATTCCTATCTTATTTACCTTATCCTACAAGGACAGTTTAAGGCGCTTGAACGTTCGGAGTAATATATTGTGACGTATATACCGACTGCTAGGCAACGACTTAGTATAGACGTTCCAGCGAACACACAACAATAGGAGCTGTGTTTTCTATAGACCGTGCTACAACTCATTGCTAGTTAACGACATTATTCGACAAGAGGAAGCGGTGTTTTCTATGGGGTCCGACCCGAGGCTATATGACGCGAGTCTCTTTGTAGCTTGGGAGTAGACTAACAACAGACTTATTACTGCTGGCTGTGACTCTGGCAAATGACAGACCCGTCCTGTCGTCAGACAGAGCGTCCCACATCAACAAGCCTTCAACTGTCATATAGTAATAAAGATCTGGTCGTGAGCCCCAGATGAGTGTTTTGCTTCAAGAGAGACTTGCCCACTGACCGTCGGTCGTAACATAATTTTGACTTTGACTTGCTCACTCACTCATGGAGCTGAGCACTTTCTTACCGGCTGGCGACTGTCCCACATCTAACGCAATGCTCCAACTGCCCTTCTTATAACATCTCAGCATGGACCGCACAGAAAACACCGTTCCTCTGTTGTCGTTTCCAGTTTTTGCCGTGGAAACATGCTTATTTTCGAAGCAGTTACTCAATAACGGCTGTTGTATTTTTGCTTATCTCGTGATCGTGGTAAATAGTTCTGAATTTTGTCCAAAGTGTATTTATGTACTTGTATTTCTTATGATTGTCAGAATGAACAGCATTTACTCGCATTTCCCAGCATTACGTGCTGGCTTTGTTTCACCAGTGAAGTTGCGAAGCCTAAGCAACACACTGGTTCATTTTTATGGTTCATGCGCCGACGTGAACGTGACTTGCGTGGCCAGGTGGACGATTTCGTAATTGTGTTGCGTTCTCCAGGTCTGCCGCAATTAAACGCATTTTACTCCATTTCAGCTGCGTTTTTCTCATACTTTCCTTATCTTGAAAATATAAAAGGAGGCTTATGAATTCACTTTCTGTTTGTGTGTCGCCCCAAACCAGCTTTTGCATGCAATGTGACGTGACGCCTGAAAACCGAAAGAGACCGCCGTTGATAGGCAACAGCTTTGTAAACACTTTCCCGCGGCAACGAATACACAGGGAACAACAGAAGAATTTTTTGGCCCGGTGTTTTGCATGCGGTCCACGTCCTTTCAAATTCCCAGTTTGTACTGGAAGATAATTAGGCGCCCCTGTGTGGATGCGGGTTCGAATACTTCCACCATAGCTCCGCGAGTCGCAGGAGGCGACAAGAGGGAACCCAGTGCCTGAGGGGTATAACTGGGCCACTCTGTATAAATACGGGAACCTTACCTTCCAGGGTGAGGGAGTCTCGAATCTGAGACAGTAAAATATAGTCATGAGTCCCGCGGGACTCGGACCCGAGAATGACTGCACTGGCTACGGCCAGCAGCAATTGTAAACGACAGACCCATCCTCACGACAGAGAGGATGTTACTTGTACATAAGGACAATAACCACAAGTGTTATGTTGAAAAGAATACTGGTCGTGGGCCCAAGAGGCTTGGTGCAAAGGCGAACTGATTCGTGTAAACCGCCAGTCGTGAAGTAACTCCGACTCTAAAATTAGGCGGTTACTTACTTACACAGTATTCATGAGAAAGTATCATGTGATGAAAGGAGTCGAAGTCGGCGCTGTAACGAATTAATTTGTTTTCACTGCCCATGGATGCCAAAACGCATTGTGTAGGAGAAGGTGTTGTCATGCCGCAAGAATCGATCGCATGATTTTTAGGTATATACGCGTCTTCAGCCGTGCTGAATATGAGTGCCGTCTGTCCATGTGCATATAGACCCTATGTTGTCTGTGAATTCGGTTTTCTCTAGCGCCGGAACAGATTTAGAGACTGTTTTCATATTAGATATTTAAGGTTTTATTTTTCATTCATGGGTCGCTGTCCGATGAATATGTGTGTTCTAACTCCAAAAACAGGGACCCTTCATATAGGACCGAAAACAAAATGGCGGTTTTCTCGAAAACGCTTTAACGAATGTGATTACATTTCAGTAAGTTTCGCCCTAAATTAAACTGCATAGACGGCATCTTCAGGATAACACCGGTACACATATTAGGGGCGCAAATACTTAGGCAACGCATACATGTCTTATAGTCCATTCGCGGAAACGAGACAGTCAGCGTAAACAAAGCAAGCCCCGAGTCGCCACAGCCGACAGCAAGGAGTGGACAAAGCGCGCACTTACTCAGTGTACTCACTGCATTCGGACGCACGTTAACCTGCATTCAACTGAAGAGTGAACGTTGGACGCCTCTGCAACGAAACACGCATCACGTGATCGCTGCATGATTTCATTCAAAGAGCGAAGGAGACACCCCGTGCATTTGTTTACGAGGACTCTCTCGTCTCCGCGAATGGACTGTAGCTTGTATAATCAGCGGGCAAACAGTGGTCTCCCGAGCAACAGTCGGCTTTGTTTCTAAGGTAACGTAGTCAATGTCAGTGGCATGTGAGAACCCCACTTTCCGGTCGGACAGATTTCATTGTTGTTCGATAGTCAGGAGCCAGCAGTGGCCTACCAGCAACAGTCTTTCGTTTCCAAGGTCAGTCTTATATGAAAAAGAAATTGTAATGTCTTTGCATGGATATCTTTCTCGGTCGAGCGTCACATTAGCCTGCCCCATGCGTACATTGTTCCGAATTATCAAATTTATAGACTGCTTGGACAGTTTATATTAAACGGAGAATTCTACATGAGTAGAATGCAAATTGCTAATAAGTGAAATGACTGACATGTTACCTCTTCAAGGTAAAGGTAAAGCTATCTTTGTAACAGGCCGTGGAGGCCCATAGGTTTCTGAGACGTCGACGCTCCCACATTTTCTAGACAATCTGCTCACAGATGGCGGTGAGGTTGTCAGTCTTACGCGCTGACCGCCCCTTAACCCCAGGAAGATTCCTGGTACTCACTTCTGTTAGAGCCTGAGTCGACCCCAGGGCCATTGTGCATCCAGAAGGATTAGGTCAACTGGAAAATCCAGTGACCTCATCGGGAATCGAACCCGCGTCCTTCCGGCTTGTGGCATAGTGCCTTAGCGCACTACCTCTTTAGTTGTGTTTTAAGTGTATGAAATTTTCCATTTTTGTAATCTTTCATAACTGAAAGGATTGAGCCCCCTCTTTCTGCCTTGGACGTGAAAGGTACAGATAAACGAACTCTACGATATTCATCTCTACCATGGCAGGAAATGAACCTAACGCGGACGTGCAAAATTCATCACTTGGCCTGATGTTCCTTTTTTTCACGTCCGCACTTGAACGGCAAAAAAAAAAAACCGCTCGCATGGCCTTAACCTAGGCAACATGCACGCACATAACCGACAGTTTGTTAGCGGATAGAGACTTAACGCTATCGTGCCTGTCTGATTCATGTCCCCCTCGTAATATGTTTGAACCGTTTAATAAAGTGTGTGAAACGCGGTACGGACGCTATGCTACTGAGGGCATTTATTTAATTGACCTTTTGTAGTAGGATGTACCATGACGCCACTTAACGCTGGGGCCCTTGTGACAATGCGGCTTGATGTAAAACAGTCGCCAGTCTCTTCTGGTTGGTACCAAACCTTCATTCACCTCCTCCTGCGTCTTGCTCTGCGACACACGGCCTCAGCGGTTCCTGTAACAACCAAGTCAGCCATTTCGATTGAGCATTTCATCCACCATAGCACTGTGAGAGCTGAGTTTTCATTTGTCCAAGTGTAGCAGTCCCTCCGTCATATTTTGTTGCTGTAGCCTTCGTAATTGCCGATCACAGCGGCCTCGCGGTCTAAGGCATGAACCTTCTTCGCCCACTCAAACGTTGTGATCGTCGGTTCTAATCCCAATCTAGGCACGGATGTCTGTGTGTGTATTTATTCTGTGTTTGAGCTGCTCTCTGTGTAGGTAGCGGCCTTGAGACGGACTGATCCTTCGTCCAAGGAGTCCTACCGACTGTGTATAGATGAAGAAACTGAAAACGACCAAGGTCCACAAGGGCTGTAGATCTATAGATAGGCAGGCAGGCAGACAATGTTGGCCTTTCCTCCTGGGACACTGTATAAATAAATCTGTACTACTGCTATCAGCTGTAGTTCTTTCTAGACTGACAGCACCATCCCACCCAGTTTTACGGATAAACTGTGTAGTGAAATGGCCTTTTATGCTTCTCCATTAGGCCAGGACTGTCATTAAGTACATTTGAGTTTGTTGACGGTTTGCAGCAGCAAAATGGAATTTATATGACGTTATATGAATTGACTGAGCAAGTTGCCACAAACGGAAATGCGTCTTCTCTTCAGAAGGTGTCTTCGAATCCCGGCTGCAACAGCCGACATCCCGGCAGAGGCTTTTCGTGGTTTTCCCTTATCCCTCAAAAAAATTCCAGGATAGTTCCTTAAATAAGCCACGGTCGCTTGCAAACCCTTTCCAATTAATTATCGGTGTCTAATTATCCGACGTTGTATAGGACCTTACCACAGCTCAGGTGGTTAGTTGGTGGTTTCCCACCGCGGCGGCCCGGGTTCTGTTCGAGGCTGAGTTATGTAGTGCTTATGACTGACAGAATGGTGCTGGGTGGATTTTCCCCTGCCATTCTATTTCCGTCAAATGCTCCTCATTTCATAATTATCCTGTTATCCCACCCCAACTATGTGGCAACGCTTTCAGGGCGTTTGAATACAGGATGGACATTGTGCGAGCAACACAGGGAGCTCAGGTCGAAGTGCAGTGAAGTGGAGATAGGTGGGGAAAAAGCTTTCTGAGTAGCTGTGCTCTCCTATCTCTGTGTATTTTCTCAACAACGGCCTTTAATTTCTGTTCACGTTTTCTCGGACATTCCATATATTCTCCTTACTGACACCGTCGTTAAATAACCAACTTAAACTTGACGCCAAATATTGGGCGCTACCAAACCGGGATAGCGCACTCGGCTACTGGATGGATGACCGAGGGGTCAAAGTTCGAGTCCGACTGGAGTCAAGAATATTCACTTCTCCGTATCGTCAAGACCGGCTCTCGGGTCCACCCAGCCTCCTATTCAATGGGTGCCGGGGGCTATTTCCCCGGGGGGGGGGGGGGG
>NW_019739960.1:631563-686754 GCF_002891405.2 Cryptotermes secundus
CTAGTGCCATGGCCAAGAAAATGTGGATCTATACATCCACTCCCCCATACGCCTTCATGGCGTAGTGTTTAATCGGTTAAGCACAAAGACAACTATCTTTTTTACATCTACAAATTAGGAGCCGGGATAGTGATGGATTACGGGCTGGACGACCGGGGTTAGATTCCCGGCAGGGACAAGAGTGGTTTCTCTGTCTCTACCCCTGGAGGGTAGCGCAGCAGGGGAGTGAAGGTGTACCTCCCGATACGTCTTCGTGGCTTGATGCTTAGCTGATGAATTAATTAAGCGTAGGGTCGACTTTTTTTTTTTCCTTGGCACTACAGCCCCAGTGGGCCTAGGCCTACCTCCATGAACTTCTCCGTTCACTTCGGTTTTTCTAGATCTTACACATTCGGTAGGACTCCTAGGGCGAGTGATCAGCTCGTCGCAAGGCCTCTACCTGTACACAAGCACAGAAAAACGCACACACACAAACTAAACATCCATGCCCTGAGTGGGATTCGAACCCACGATCCCGGTATCCAAGCGAGCGAAGACAGTACATGCCTTAGACCGCTCGTCTACCGTGACGGGCCTTTACATTTACTTCAACAAGTTAGTTTTAGAGTCCGTATATGTAAGCATCTTAGCATCTAAATTCAGTCAAAGTAGAAAGTTTCGGAGTGAAATACAGAATTTGTCTTGCAAAGGGAGACCGGAGGATGTTTTTCAGTTCACTGTCTTCTTCTGCTGTGTCCGTCTTCCTTTTCCTTAAATTAGCTGGACTGAATCCAGAGAAGTTGCCATCCTTTGTGGATTGGACCTTCTGACCTTTTCCGATACAGAAATCACGTACAAACTATAACTTAAACATTTTCTCATCCCTTCACGTAATAACGATACTTTTATAAAGGATGCTGATGAAGTCGCTAATTCATTGAAATAAGAACTTAGAATTTTTGGGGGGGAAATGATTGATAAGCAGTGCACAGGATTGTAGTTATGTAAGCCAGAAACCAGAGAAGAGTTCGATATACAATTTCACAAGACTGTACCTGCCGACAGATCGATTCATGATATGCAAAATGCTCGTGATGGATGCTATGTCTTACACTGGCGTCATTGGATACTGAGTATTATCCAGTACCATTAGTAAGGTATTGTTGAATATACTACGTAACCTGAGCCGGGATAGCCCAGTCGGTATAGCAACTGGCAACGGGCTCGACGACCAGGGGTCAGAGTTCGAGTCTCGGTGAGGGTAACAACTTTCACTTCTCCATGTCGTCCAGACCGGCTCTGGGACCCATCCAGCCTCCTATCCAGCGGGTACCGGGGCTAACGCGGCCTGTGCGTGAAGCTGACCACTCACCAACTAGTGCCGAGGTCAAGAAAGCGTAAATCTACCTACATCCACTCCCCCATACGTCTTCTTGGCATAGTGCTTAATTATTTAAGCAGAGGAAAAACTGTAGCTTACCATATATTCAACGTTTTCGCGTACTTTAGGTTGCTTTAATGTGACAAGAAAGGTATTTCAACTATGAGTATTAAAGAATTAAATACTGGAGAAAATTACGTGACGGAAAGCCGTATAATATGTTAACGTCTATAAAATTAAGAAAGGAAGGTTAATTGGTCGGGACATTTCATTTAGTAGCTTGAATCCAATAGCTCAAGGGGATCATACGGATTTGATACAGATTTGATTGGTTCAGGATGGTGTGCAGTGTGGACACGCAACAAGCCCTGAGCTCCATAAAGTAGAAGGAATGTTATTAATAGCTGAGCGTCTGTTTCTGTGCTGTAGTTTGTTGGTTTATTTTTAAGGAAAGCTGAAGCATTCATTACGCGTAGGCATGGTTGGCTGTAGTGATTGGCTACAGGATTCTGTTCCTGGCAGGAACAGGCCACCACGTCCAGAAAAGTTCTGGGGCCCACCAAGTCTCTCCTGTCTACCGGGGTTGTTCATGTAGCCGGAGCGTGTAGCTGATATCACGCCGAAGTTAAGAATTAATGGAGGAGTGTTTTCTTTCTTCCTGCATCCTGTTCTGAGAGTCAGGCTGCTTTCATGCCTCTGTTTGGTGCCAGTGTCTGGAATGCGTATCTCCATTTCGTCCTTACAAAGGAAAGTTTCATTATGCCGCGACTTATGTCTTAAATATGTTCATTATGTTGTGAAGCCATGTATAGCTGACCCATGTGTGTGCTGTGCGGGTGGTTGAGTGGATACATTCGTATGAATATCAGTTGAACACATACCTAAGCCCTTGTAAAAACCTAATTCGATGTAATTTGAAACCAACAGAAAAACCCGGGAACGATCCGAACTCCAGAGGAAGACAGGGGAAGAGAGAATTTCACAATGGACCTATTTGTGAACGCAGGGAAGTCTGGAGTCATATCTCGTCACATCTCCAGCCTGTGCGGCGAGGCAACAGATGCCACCTACACGAGGGAGGCAGATATCAAGATGTGGGCTGCGCAGCCTGGTAAGTGCGAAGGACAAACAAATGTATGGCGTCAGTAAGAATATCTTTCATGTTGCGTGACATGAGGCGTTACATTGTCGTTAGAAGGGTACTAGATGCTATTTTCAACATGCTACAGGAACCAGAATCGCAAAGTTGCCCGCTCATGGCATGATGTGACCTTAAATATGTCTGAGTCAACAGTGTTTATTTAAGTTCCAGTGTAATTCCCGCCGAAAAGCCTGTTTTCTGTGTCCCCCTCCCCCGTCGGTGCTAGCGGTTACTATTTCACTTACTAGAAGTGGCACAGAATATTTTTTTTATTTTCTCAGAACTGAAAGGAATTAGTGTCATTTTCAATATTTTCCATTGGTGTTCTGTGGTCAGCGTTCCTGGCTACAGATCCAGAGGTCCGGGTTCGATTCCCGACGCTACCAGATTTTTTCTGAGAAGTAGTGTGTCTGGAACGGAGCCCACTCAGCCTCGTGATGATAATTGAGGAGCTATTTCAAAGAAATAGCGGCTCCGGTCTAGAAAACCGAAATTAACGGCCGTCGGGATTCGTTGCGCTGACCACGCGACACCCTCTATCCGCAAAAGTTGGCACTAAACTTCGCCGTCGAGCGGCGGTCGCTCGGTCGCTATAGTTCGCTTGTGGACTAAAATCACGGAGTTTCTTTTGTTTGTTATGCTGTTTTAAATGGATAATTCTGTGTACAGACATTTGTTGGGCCCGAGGCTGTCGCATTGGTTTCTATGCAAAGTTGCTGCTTGCTTGTCTTATTATTCGAGCTTGAAGATTAAGGCGACACGTTCCTCCCGAAACGTCAGCTGACTTTCAGTGGACTACACGGCGTTACGTTCCACAAGATATAATTCTCCATAACCATCTCTTGTCAGAAGCTCAAATCCTACATATGAAACCGGTGGTTCTGACTTTGTCAGCCAGCATGATCTTCTAACGAAACATTCAGGGCTTCGTTAGGTGTATGGGACTGCCATAAGGGGCTTCTCTCCCCATTTTGGCACCGTGCCTTTAGGGTGGGAACCCGTCCGGCCAGGAATGTGCCCTCCCGGATCAGCCTCGCTTTGGAAACCGTAACGTTGCCCTGTACAAGGGCGGATCGTCACGAAGTAAAAGGCTGCAGACATTTCTTGGGACTCGAGCTGAGGCAGCGGCCTAGACTAGACGCTGAATTGGCATTGTTTCCATAAATAAGCTAGTTAACTTCGGCCTAAACTTGTTGGATGAAGATGAGTTTTGTACCATGTTAATTGGGCTCTTGATGGCCAGTTAGTAAAGTTAGTTAACTGTTTATAATTTATTCAGAGCGAAACAGCGAGTTACCGTTTCCTCACAACCTCACGTAGAACACTTCAGTCGTGAATCCTCACCGTCCTGGTTTCTCTTCGGTCCTGAGATCTTATGACCTCGACCTGACCTATTTCGAAAACAGTTAATCCCATTGCCCTAAAACCTTGGAATCTTCGGTAAATCATCGCTGCTGCCACCTGGCACCTATGTTGGTAAACGTCAGTTGCTGCCGAGCCTAATCAGCGAATATAAGAAGGCAACCGAGTTTCACCGGGGGTAGCAGGGAATGGGATGAACTTGTAGAAGTTGGTGAACCCATTGTTCTCTGCTACTGGTGGCAGTTGGTTCTGTTACAGTCCTATACGCAGGGGGTTATAATATAGTGTGTTTAATAAATTTGTTTAGCTGTTAGCTCGAAATAAACAAAAGAGAGCCGCGATAGCTCAGTCGGTATAGCGACGGGCTTAGGACTGAACATCGTGGGTTCGATTCCCGGTAGTGTAATCTAAATGGATGGCCGCGTTTTTTTTTTGTTTCATTTACGTAGGCGGCCAGTTATTTTGAATTGCTTCCCAGCATATATGTACTCGTATTTCAGAGCAGTATGAAGTTAGTTGAAATTACTTTTATATTTCTGTTTTAGCTGTGGAATTGTTGTTTGTATCCTTGACATTTACGAGTATGTATGCATGTATTCATAATACGTTTAACGACGTTTAGTATCTGAGATTAGATCCACATAGCCTTGAATTGCAGGACGTATAGTAGTGAACAAGAAATGATGTGGAAGGAAGTTTTCGTGGATGAACTTAGATCCTGTCTGGGTTTGCCTAACCTCAGGATAGCCGTTCTCCGGGCCGAGGTTTGGACCCAGGACGTCTGGAATACGAGGCAGAAATGCTTCCCACTCATCGACGACGATCAGTTTGTAACCGTGGTAAAAGTGGAGGGTGTGTTGTAAAACGACCTTTAATGACACATTTTCCTATTCGTTATGTCCTTGAATATGTCTATAAGTTCTGTATTGAATATTGATTACACAGTTCGAGTACTGTACACGCTGGACTTTTACATTAATAATGCAGACTGCAACTTCCGCTTTGCTGCGGACCTGATATAAAAAGCGTATATTACCAAATCGAATAACAGTTCTGATAGAACATGTTGACCTAGAATGTTTAACTGTTTACATTGTACCCATTTTTCATGCTGCGGTCCTCGTTTCTAGGCATAACCGTTGCGAAATAAAATTACTGTCCTGATAAAGTTGTTATCTCTCTTTGTTATTGCTGATGTTTAAACTAATGTGGGGTTTTTATACGCGAGCATAATGCGCCTCCCCTCTGTGTTTTATGTGCTAGCTTTGTTCACTGACGTTGCTGTTTTGTTAGGGATGTCAGGTCATATCGATAAATCGATACAATGTCAGGAAGAAAAAATTTCCATAGACCTATCGATAGAGATTCAGCGTAATGTGTTAATAAGAACGACAATTGCCAATGAAAATTATATATATTATTATATTATTATTATTATTTATTATACTGCAATTGGGTTTTAGCCCGGTGGCAGTAGTACACAATAGGACACAACAGGCAAGTAACACACATTACACTAAGTGACAACACGTTCAAACAAAACACAACAATAAGGACATCCTACCACAGTGAGTACAAACCAAATACGATTAACAACTACAACAATTACAGAGAAATACAAACAACTGCAACAAATACAACAACAACAAGGACATCCTACCACAATGAATACAAACCAAATACGACTTACATAATGTTATGAGCGGCTTTAACCGTTAAGAGCACAATGTTGCCACATGCTCTAATTTTCAAGATCTCTGCATGTTGCTTATGATTCTCATAAGGAACAGCTGTTACTTCCATAATAGCTGATGCACAATAGATCACTGTAGGTCGCGGTGCAAGGGCCGAGAAGGCCCATTTCATAATGACTGGGATAGCTCAGTCGGTATAAAGGCGGGCTACAGAATGGGCGGCCGGGGTTCAGTTCAGGTAAGGCACGGTACTTTTATTTATTCCCCAGCGTCCATACTGACACTGGGGCTTACCCAGCCTCGGGCTACGGAATGGGCGCCCGGGGTTCAGTTCAGGTAGGGGCACGGTACTTTTATTTATTCCGCAGCGTCCATACTGACTCTGGGGCTTACCCAGCCTCCTATCAAATGAGTATGGATGCTCTTTCCCAGGGGGTAATGCAGCCGGAGCGCAAAACTGACAAGTCACCTCCATCTAGATCCGAGGTCAAGAATGATGGCGCTCTACCTCCACTCCCCCCCCCAAGACTTCATGGCATACAGCTTAATTAATTAAGCACAAGGACAGCTTTACTTTTAATACGTTAACCGATTTTACTTTGTAATGCTACAGAGTGCTGTTCTGTTTTACGAACTGAATTTGCAGACATTATTTAGATGATAATAAGGCCTGTGTTAATTGTATGGGTAAGGTAAATAAGAAAAAGGTAAAGCTATTCCTGCAACAGGTTATGGAGGCCCATAGGGTTGTTAGACGTCAAGGCTTCCACATTATGTAGATATTTGGCTCATAGATGACGGTGAGATTGTCAGCCTGCCGCCCTTTACCTATAGAAAGATTCCTGGTACCTTCCGGCTTGTAGTATAGTGCCTCAACCAAGTACGTTATCGCGTGCCACAATTATATAGGTAAGAAATGTTTAAATCGCCCTAAACTAAGGATGCTGTAGCGGGATGAATATTTCTGATATCGACACAGATTTCGTTCTCTTTCTTCAGAGCATTGTGAAGCCATTAAGCGCTGTGTGCAGTAAAATGAAGCATGTCAGTGCAGCAGATACGAGAGACTTGCTTTGGAATATAAAAGAGATTGGGGAAGAGTCTGCAGCAATAAGTAGCGAAGATTCGTGTTCAGTGGGTTGAGACTACTTAGCTGAGTGCGCCGAACTGTAAATTTCGTTTTGAAGAATACAACTTTCCCTCTTCCATCATGGATGGCAGGACAGCTTGATATAGTTCGTATTCACATCTGTCTCGAGCGTCTGGGGAACGGCTTCGAAATGTAGTTACGCTATGAACGTAGCCCACAGCAAGCAATCCCCCTCATATAATGGAAAGGTGCTGCTGTAGAGGGAACACGTTTGTTTAGCAGTTTTTCATCTCGATCCTCTTCCTTCCAACCGCGAATCTTATTTAGTCCTTTGAGTCCTAAAGTTCACGTAAATAATATTTAAAAATTCAGTTCCTACCTCGCAGAAAACGCAGCATCTCCGTTACGAAGACAAGTTGGCCAATGATGTTTAGGGAAAGAGTGTTTTTTAATCACGTATTACCATTATTTAAAGGTAAGGTAAACGTAAAATTGTCCCTGAGCTTAATTAATCAAGTACTATGCCATAAAGACATGAGGGAGTGGAAGTGTACATCCACCATTCTTGACCTCAGCACTAGCTGGAGGTGAGTGGTCAGCTTCACGCCCCGGCCTCTTAATCCTCTGGGAAAAGACCCGGTATCCATCGGATAGGAGTCTGGGTGGGCCACAGGACCGGTCTGGACGGTACGGAAGGAAGGAAAACTCCCCTATTGGTATTCGAACCTGATCCGTCCGGCTCGTAGTCCGTTGCTATACCGACTGAGCTGTCGCAGCTCTACATAGGACTGATGTGAATCAAACTTAAGACTAACCCACCATCTAACAGTGTATACGCAGCACCAAACATCGTCGAAATTCGTCGATTGATTTCGGAGATGAAACATGCGGACGGACGGAAACAGTTTCCTCAGAAGCCTACATTTGAAGAACGCATACAAATGTCAACGTACTTGGCGTAGTACAGAATGTCGAGGTACTTACATTTCTGAAGTCCACGAGCTGCGTAATCAGCGTCCCGTCAGATCGCTGGAACTCCAGAGTCACCGAGTCCTCACTCACATTCGCAGTGATCGTTTCTTGAAGGACATCACCACTCTGATTCACCAGTTGCCAATAATATTTAAACGGGTAGAAGCACTTTTATTTATCTTTGCCTGGAACTCTTCCAAAATTTGGCGAAACCCAAATCTTTGGAAGTGCGAGTTTCAAATGAACATTGCAGTCATGAAGCCCAGAAAATGGAGACAGAAGGCTCTTCTGAAATGATAGTAACGTTCTGCAAAATTGTACGGTGTCACATACAAGGAGACTAATCATCATTGTCACGGCATGAGAACCTCCAGTCATGCAAATTGGGAGCAGGTGAAGTTCGACTGATGCTTACAAATATTCGGTTCAGAATGTTTTCGTTTGGAGTGTGCCCTCTGAAAATTGTACCTTAAAGTGTATAGAACTACAGTTTAAATGCTATTTTGTAAGGCTGTGAAACTCGGTCTCTCAAAGAATATTTGATTCAGAAATTTGCTTAAAGAAAATCACTATAATTTTTACGGTTAACCAGATATTAGGATGACAACATAAGCCGGGTGAAACTGGCGGGGCGTGTGGCAGATTACAAACATATATGAAGTTCTTATTGTAAAACCTGAAGTAACGAGACGAATTCGAAAATGTCGGCGTAGTTGTGGCGATATAACTGAAATCTATTTTAAACAAGTAGGAGTGGCAGAGTGTAAAACGGATCTGTTGGGCTGAGGATAGGGACCAGTGTCGAGGCCTTGTGAACACGGTAATAAGCCTTCGGGTTTCATGAACTCTGTGAATTTCACGACCAGCGGAGCTACTATCATCATCTCAAGGACGGCGAGGTTGTGTACCAAAGCACTGCAGTCTTTTCGGTGAGTTATCTCACAGTGTTCGGCACGCACTGCGGAGGTCATGTACAGTGCAATAAGGTAGGATGTGTTTGTGATTGATTTATTAATTAATATCCCGATCGGTCGTGATATTAAACAATGCTGTTTCACCTAATTGACTTAAGCTTGTGGCATGTATTCAGGAGGTTACTGGGACACTGGCTTTTACTCTTTCTACTTGTTTTCTTCGCTCCACTTCATCTCATGTCTTCTTTCTTCCTCATCCTGCCCCTTCTCCTTTTACCCATTCGTCTTTCTGTTTGATGTCCTGACCCGCACAATGGTGTGATCAGAGTCTGGAAGAGTGAATTGCGACAAAAATGATTTTGCGAGGAATCAGCCCGAACATCTGTTATGTTCGCAGATTATTTCAGCTCTTCTCAGCGTCTTCAGCAAGGCAAAGTTGTCCGTTTGCTTAATTAATTAATCCGTATGCCATGAAGACATAGAGGAACTGAGGTATAGCTCCACCGTTCTTGGCCTTGGTGTAAGATGGAGGTAGGTGGTCAGCTTTTCGCCCCGACCGGGAAAGAGCCCCCGGTACCCATTGTATAGGAGGCTGGATGGGCCCGAATGCAACTGTGGACACTGTAGAGTGGAGGGAAATTTTTTGCCTCCACCCTTAATCGAACTCCAGCCGTCCAGGCCATAGCCCTGACGCTGTAAATAAAAGGCGGTTTGCAGTTCATATCTACCGCTGTGAAATGTAGCTACGGCTGTCCTGGGCCAGAGCATGCCAACCGCCGTGTCTTACCTGACATCGCGTCGCTTTGTTGGCACTAACTTCGCCGACAAGCAGCGGTCGCTCGGTCGGTATAGTTCGCTTGCGGACTAAAACCACGGAGTTTTTGTTTTGTTTTGTTCTGGTCCTCATAGATGTTACGTCGCGTCCCAGTGTATGTAGGCCTACATTGGCTGAGAAACTCAGATCTCGAAGTCAGACAAGTCTGATGGTGTGAAGTGTGTAAGGAAGGAGAGAAGTAAGAAAAAGGGTAAAGCTATCCCTATAACAGGCCGTGAAGGCCCACAGGGTTGTGAGATGTCGAGGCCCCCACATTTTCTAGACAGTCGGCTCACGAATGGTGGTAAGGTTGTGAGCGCTACACGCCGGCAGCCCTTTACCCCCCCTCCCCCCGGAAAATTCCTTGGTTGCAGTTTAGAGGCTTTAGAAATTGAGTTTGTCCCATTGTATACCCATCAATTCGATTTCCTTAGTAACGGGTTTGGAACTCACGAATTTCACTTTTAAGGTTAGAAGTTCCTGCAGTACCAAGCTGCCGTTTTTACAGTTTCAGCGGATTTTTTGGTAAATAATGTACGTAAAAACTTCCTTTGAATCTCGATTGTACGGAAAATTCACCCAAAATATTTCCGGACTTTGTAGTTCGTATAATATTCCAACAGATGTCACATGCAGCCAGACAGACATTTTTGTAAAGGTCGAGATTTTCGACGCATGTCACTTAACGGATTACGTATTGTTCTGTCTAGAGCTGGGACTAGTCGACAAAGGCGAGCTGTTCCTTGGGGAGTCTGTTGGATATGTTTGATCTGCAGCTGCATAAAATATATACCCTTTATTGATGTACTCATGGATACAGGGAGCTGTCTGCCGTGCCCACTTCCCGCATGTCAGGCTTTATCCGACATGGAGTTAGCAAACTTCACAATCAGGTAGTTATGACGTGGGTTTATCGTACCTTAGCGTCGGCAGGTCTTGGCCAAGTGTCTGAATACTGTTACAAGTAGCCTTACAATTGAGAGTGTTGTTGTAGATCTTGTTACACCTCAGTGCCCTTCACTGTGCACTGTACCTTGTGCGTGACATATAGGCGAGTTTTTGGATATGATGATTGAATTTGTTGACACCTCATACACTCCACTCGAAAGTACTGGGAGTTATAGTGCTATCGCTATTCCCACACTTTACAGGTTACTGTTACACACATTAGTGTCCTCAGTCTGTTATACTCTTCACTAGTCGTTTCCTGGCAACGGATTCAAAACAGTCTCATTCTAACTTCAAATCACATATGAAGTCTTCTTTGCATAGCCCAATTCCTTTCTTGTTATTATTCTCAATCACCTTCGACTCTCGACGCTTTCAATTCTCTGCTGAAGGGCATCAACTTCACTGCGCTCACTCGCTGAACTGAACTCTGTCGGTTGAGTCATATAGCCTTAGAACGGACCCACAGAGAACTCCGATTTCAACACCTAGGCTATTGCTGCGTGAGGTTACAGCTTACGTGCTTACTCAATGATAAAAATTAGAATACACAAAACTATTTTTTCCTGTGGTTCTGTATGGTGTGAAACTTGGTCTCTAACATTAAGGGAAGAACGTAGACTGATGATGTTTGAGAGCAGAGTGCTGAGGAGAATATTTGGACCAATGAGAGATGAAGTCGCCGGAGGTCGGAGAAAACTGCATAATAAGGAGCTTCGTAACTTGTACTGTTCGCCAAGTATAATTAGAATGATCAAATCGAGGAGGATGAGATAGGCAGGGCATGTAACACGAATGGAGACGAACAGGAATGCAGGTAGGATATTGGTTGGAAAGCCAGAAGGGAAGAGGCCACTAGGAAGACCAAAACGTAGGTGGGTGAATAATATTAAAATGGATGATCTTCGAGACTTGGGATGGGGTTTTATATATTGGATTGACTTAGCTCAGGATAGGGCCCAGTGGAGGGCTCTTGTGAACACGGTGATGAACCTTCGGGTTCCATAAAATGCTGGGAAGTTCCTGAGTAGCTGCGCAAGTGGCAGCTTCTCAAGAAGACCTCAGCTCGATGAAGTCAATTAGTTAGGCCGAGGAGTCGGGGATCTAATCCCAGCAGGATGTTTTTCGTTTCTCCACAATGCCAAGAACTGCTCTGGCGCCCGCCCGTCTCCTATCTGATGGACATCCGATGTCATTTCCCCGGAGGTGCGGCGGACAAGACGTGAAGTCGGCCATAAACCTCCGTCTAGTGGCGAAGATAAGAATATGTGGAGATGTGTCTCCACTCCCGTGTACGTCTTGACGCCGTGCCTACCTAAATAAGCATAGAAACAGCCTTTCCTCCTACCTTTTTTTTTATTACGGTGTTCCAACTTCCGTAGAATTGTACAGAATTCAATTGAGTTTAAATTAAACTTTTCATCCATATCTCTGAAATGCGGTCTCTGGGGCCAATTTAGCTAACGCTTTGTGTTGGTGGTTTCAGAAAGACTGAATACGCAAAACTTTCAAGCGGCCCCACTCGCTGCTTCGGCGGCGTTATTTTCCTGTGCTGTGTAGTCGTATCTGCAATCTATCATCTGCTTTTGGCACTTGTATAAGGGAAACACTATCTATCATTGGGAAAATAAATTGGCGTCACGTCTGCTTCAAGTCATGCAACATTGGTTCCACGTCTCTGTCTGGATTCTGCAGTATACATATATGCCTAACAACATCTCACTTACACTTTAAGCAGAATTAACCATTAATGCCATCACACTTAATTTCCTTAACTCTTCTAAAGTGCTATAGTTACTATGTATACCAACTGCCTTAACATAAAAACTCTGAATTTTTGCCCACGCACTGTGTTTGCGTGTTTCGTATGGTCTCAAAGTAAACAGCTACTATTTCCTTCAGCCCAGCAGTTGATCTCTCCCCCTGATTCTGCTGGTTTCACGCATTGCCTGCTTTTCGAATCTGCGGATGGAGGCGATATATTCACCCGAAACGTCGAGTTTATTCCAAACTATACTCCGTTAGAACCCACAAGACCGTACTCTTCGTAGTCACAGCCGTGAGAACCTCAGAACCAAGGGAATGCGGTATGTTTTCGGTGAGGTAGGAACGGTGTTGCTAAAAATGCATTTTGGTGGATTTTCGGTTTCAGAGTTCTAATGAGGGCATTCGGAGCACAGGAATCAAGTTATGTACACACTGGCGTCTTGCCTTTTGAAGCTCCTTGTATTTGAAGATGACGCAAACAGTTGAGGAACTGAGAACTCGGAACCTTTACTTGTGTCAGTATTGCACATTGAGCTCCGTCTGATGAACTCAATTCTGGATTGAAAGCTCATTAGTAAGAAGGGTATTTTAATTCTGTCTAATAGGAATTAACTTTTCTGTGAATTAATGTTGTTAGTTTTTGCTAACGTCTCGACATTCCAACGTTTAAGCCTGATTTAGTTTTTATAGCGAGCAAAAACACTAATGAGCAGGCTGTTAATACAAGGTATGATTTATTATGTAGGAGCAGTTTTTCTTGCGTAATAAATTTGTACAGTGCATAGCATCCAAATGCAAAACGCGACGATATACGTTCAAGCTATGAAGTGCAACAACGCGACACTGCTTGGTGCGGGAAGTTTCTTAAAGTTGAAAAGCACACTGGTTACTATGCTTACTCGATTTCCGGAGGAGGGGAAGGAGTGAATTTTCTCTACGCCACAGCGTCCAGACCGGCTTTGGGCCCACCCAGCCTCCTACCCAGTGAATACCGGAAGGTGTTTCCCCGAGGGTAAAGCGGCAGGGGCGTGAAGCTGACCGCTCAAGATCAAGAATGGTGGAACTGTTACCTGCACTCGCTCATACGTCTTCATGGCGTGGTGCGTAATTAAGTAATCACAGGAGCAACTTCACCTTTAACTTTAATGGATATTGTACATATTCCCAGCTCTAACCACAAAGTGTATTTATGTGCTTCACATGTGTGTCAGAAGCAGTCAGTTATGTCCGGAAGCTCCTGCCACTGGCTGCCTCGACACAGGTTCTCACGATATTCATCCGTCTTGAAGGAGATGCAGTGATGGATCCAAAGCTTCATGTGCAGGCTTCCCAATATGGATTCAACAGAATTAAGCTCTCTTGCTGCAGAAGAACAACTACGTGTACCAGTCGTAAGTTTGTGTCTGGCCTAAACTGTTGTCACCAAAAGCTTGCTTCAACATTTGGTGCGTTTCTGCAGCGGTTTTTCCAAGTTTAAAACAAAACTTTATAGAGACACGCTGCTCCTTTAGGTCAGTCATCGCAAAACCGCAAACACAACAGTGGAAATACATTCACCAACAGTAAACCCAACCACTCAGCTCGCCGCCGCTTGCCACACACATTCAAGAAGGGTGTGTGAGGAGACACCTAGCGGTATTTCGATGTACTCATAACCATTCGCGCGCAAAATTCAAATTTTGGGGACTTTTAATTGCACCACGTATTTCTCATTACAGATTGTATAATTTGTCATTAAGCAGAAAATCAAATTTCATCGGCCCTTAAGTCAAGTCACTATTTCTAACCGTTCTAACGTCTTCGCTCTCGTGCTAGCCTTATCAGAAGGATGAACGAGCGAATCGTAGGAACCCCGTCTTCCCCAAAATGGATCGTCTTACACTTCATGACTTTCCCTTGTCAGCTCCTCTTCTGCTATTCTTTCGAACCTGTCTGTCGACAGTGGCAGTCTTGCCGTGGCACACTCTCTTATGCAGTGCTTTAGAGCATACAGTATTTTCTAAACTTTGGACGAAAAGCGCTATTGACCTCAGGGTGAATGTTTATACATGTGCAGTCCATTCATTTGAAACATGTGTAGGATATATGTGATACGTCAGCAGTCTTGCGAGGTTCCATTTTTCCAAGATGGCGATTTTTATTGCCTTTTGGTGATTCTGTAATGTGATGTCGTGTGGTCTGATAATCGTGATCGGCATTTCGGAGGCACGTGCTTCCTCCTCCTCCAGGGTGAAAGAGTAAGCCGAGCATGGAGAAATGCGTGGCACAGGGGAATCCCAGGACCAGTGCTGAGCACAAACCAATTGGAGAAGGTGGCATTAGCGAGTCACATGGGGAGGGGAGGGTGGGAAAGAGATGATGAACAAGAATTTAAATGAAATGGAGAAATTAAAATAATTTTTTTTATTGAAGTAATTAAGAATAAGATTAGATCGTAGCAATGGATTTCAGATGTCGAAACGAGAGAAATGAAGAATAGAAACCGTTATGAAAAATGAACTTAATGACAAGTAGCAGAAGTAAAATTAAAATACACGTTGGAAGCGACGTGCCGTATTATACACTGCTACAACCAAGAAGAGTGTAACCCTCCACGATATGTGTATATTTAAATCCTGTTTGCTGCGTGCCATACACACTCATAAGACAACTCAGTATTGCATGTCTATTGATTCACGCTTCGGTGTATTTCCAACGACACTTTTTTATTGCTAGTGGGTTGGGACTAATCCCTTGTACTGCGGCCACTTCTGGCCTATTTTACCAGCCCCAGATGATAGGTGAAGGTGATTGTGGAGCAATTGGCGGAATGAAGATTGGCAAGGGAAACCGAAGTACTCGGAGAAAACCTGCCCCAACGCCACTTTGTCCACCACAAATCCCACTTGACCAGACCCGGGATCGAACCCTGGCCGCCGCCGTGGGAAGCCAGCGACTAATCGTTTGAGCTATGGCGCGGCTTTCAACGACACTTACTAATTGTTTACTCTGTGGTTGGTGCTTTAGCATTCACAAAGTCTCCCTTGTACCCACCCGCACAGTGTCTTTGCGTGTTTCTATGATTATGAGAATAAGATTAATTAGCTGATTGGTCTTTGCAAAGGAGTCGCACGTGTTTCGAATCTTTTTCATCATGAAGTGGAATTACATTATATGTTGGTCTTTGTATCGTAGACGCTGGATTTTCTAATAGGAACTGAATTTTTAAGCATTATTTAGATGAAGTTAATGTTTTTAAGGATATATAGCCAATCAGTATCGTGTTTATATTTTAAATGTCAGTAACGTATAGGCCTATGTAGTATCTCTGTCGCATTCTTACTGTGTTGCAACTGTGTATTTTTGCAGCAATAGAAATATCGCAGAAATGCCAGTAGACCATTTTGGGAGCTTTCGAAGCCAATCACAGTACATAGAGTTACATCTGCTTTTTTAACATGGGCGGCATCGAGAAATGATTCAGAGTAAAATTACAGATCTCAATAAGTTCTTGTTCATGTCATGTTCACTTTTCCCCGCAAGACTCGTGTTTGAGGTAACGGAAAAAGTTCTGCCAGAACATCATACTAGGGACTGTATTTGAACTGTACGAACCAAAACTAAATTCGGCCAGCAACTGCCAGTATCGACCCACTATACTGCATTTAATCTAAATCCATCTACTACTGTCGGAGATTATACATATGGACAGCGAGGCCGCTCCATTATGCATTTATTTCACCTGTTTGATAAGTAACGCTTACAAAGAACGTCATGTGTAGAAATATAAATCTAAGTAGTAAAGGCCTCTGTCGGGGCGGTGCTGAGTGGCCTGTCACGTCACCCGCTTCTGTGCCCCTAAATGCCGTAGGAATTATTCAGATTACAGTTAAATTTTGCTACGTTTAAAGCGAAGAATCATGAGAATAAGCCTGCCACGTCTGTTCCATCGCATGTTACAAGCAGGGAGCCTCCAGGAAGTACGTAATACAATTAGGCCACAACCTCTTCCGTATCCTTTCCAATTATCCGTCTATCTACGATGTGCTCTGACAGCATCGTAACCACCACCTCCAAAAGGACCCACATAAGCGTATATGAATAGAATGAATTGTGTTATGCAGCAAAGAATGTCTCCATTCTCTCGTTGGGCAGGCATTGTGTTGCTTTCATTACTTCTTGTTAAAGTGGACACTGTATATTTGCTGCAGCCACACATCCTCACTGCAGCTTGTCGTCATAAGGTCTGATTCCTCGTACACTTTAGCACTTCCCAAATTTGTTTCTGCCGCCCTTGTTCGGTCGTTCCTACAGTTTTATGGGCAACAACAGAAGACTGTAACCTAGAAGGAACGACATCGTTTAATGCGGGGTCGTTACCATGGCGACGGCTCGAGAGTAAAGATTGCTGTAAAGGTCATTGTCGTCCATCTTGGATTCACCTAAGAGAACTTTTCGTTTTCTAGCGGTAATTCCTATGAGGCTATTAACTTAGTGGGTCAAACTTTGTCTTGAATTACACTTGGTTTCAAGCTTAGAGGCGTCTCTCCATCCACAAGTTAGAATGTTGAAGTCACTGTGCTGTGAGAGAACTTCTAAGAGAAGCGAATGGACTTCCGTTTCCTGTTCTTGAGGCTTTTTTATTTTTCTTACAATCTGCTTAACACTCCGCCGGATATGTTTAGTGAAAGTTTGTTTGGTTTCCGCTAGAGGGGAGGGAATTGATGTTAATTCGAAGGATACTTTGAGAGAGACAGACCCAAACGGGCGTGAAGTTCATCTGAACGACATTTAAATTTTCAGAAAGAAACATTAATCTCCATTAGAGAAACTAGTCAGTTGTGCTGTAATCGCTCCTTGATCTGAGAACCATACAAAACACGTAGAATCTATGTAAGCAAGGTACAGAGTGTTAATTTAAAAGAGACGCTGCATATAATTTACTCCTTTGTTTTAAAGATTAAAGTAATGCGTGATGTAGCGTCATTTAAAATGATTACTGAAAATGTAGCGGGAAAGTTTTACATTTCCCATTCTAGCTACTGTTTCCACGGGCAACCTTTATATTCATCCATTCGTATATCTTATAGCCCTCGAGCGTGACTTTGATATCGCGGTTTTACTGCAAATGCACGCTGTGTAATTGGAAAAAATCTGAAAAGATAGGTTGTTAGAATAAGTGTAATAACGGTAGTGTAGAAGTACCTTTTTTAAGTAGATATCGGTACCAGTACCGTGTGGCGATGTTATAGTGCCGATTGAAACATCAGCTGCTATTGCTGTCATCTTCTGGCCCGATTGTAAGTAACTGAGATTAGTATTGCATCGCGTTTCCATGGAAGTGACGTCATGAGAGGCCAACAAACATTGCCACTTAGACTGAGTATATATGTGCGAGTTGGAGTGACTCACGACGGGAGTGTGTTTGAATATTGGTTTCATTCACCACTCGGAACTACACTTTACAGTTGACTGTCACACACAGAGTAGTTTCCTCAGTCTCTTACAGTCTCCACTAGCCGTTTCCCGGCAACGGCTTCTGCTGAGAGAGATTCTTCAGCTTCCCGCAATCAGGTCCTCTTGTCACAGCCGCCCGTGCAGAACTCTTTTGTCAACTGACAAGTCAACTAACTGGGTCCCGGTCTGGCGGCCATTGACACCAACCTCCTAGTCTTCTCTTCATAGGCTGAGTCTCAGCTGAACTCTCACTCACCAACCAGGTACTTCACGTAATTTCTTTCAGCTGAACTGCCAACAGCTCAAACCAAACATCTCGGCACGGACCACATAGAAAACACCATAGCCAGTCGCTATACCGACTGAGCTATCCCGGCTCCTTTGCGGAGGTAAGCGGTCAAGGTCTACTCTGATGTACTATTAGTGAGATTCCTTGAAGAACTTCGAAAGATACTACAAACCTTCGGGATAGTTGGTGCACAATTTGAGATACGAAACTTGGCCCGCCGAATTGAAGCAGGGCTGCCAATAGCTGTCGCTACATTCTGTGGGTAAATAACAGAACATTGTTGGTCATATGTGCACAAGATTTGAGGCTCTCAATGCGGTGGTTATGGAGAGTACTATCTTATGGGATATAAAGCCTTGTAGTGCGTTGAAAGTCAATTGACATTTCGGAGGAACGTACTCCGAAACGTCGGTTGACTTTTAACTGGGTGCACGGCGTTACATCCCAGAAGACAGTACCCTTTAAGATTATCGTAATACCTAGGCAATTTCATTATGTGAATACAATTTATTTTTAGAAGAATCGTGACCAAAGAACATGCGCTTTCGCTGGTGGAATGTAAGAGATGTTTTCAAGGCTTTTCTGATTCTCACCAGCGCTGCATTGTGTAGCAGCCCGGCTCTCAGCGTCCGGTATTTGTAAATTGTGTGCCGATTTACGGCAACAGTATTCGGTTTTCCACAAACCATTGCTAAACTGAGAACGGTGAGGCTTAGGGAGCAAAACAGAAACGCAGTTTATCATCCGCTTCTCCGTTTCACGCCGGATAACTTTGCGAAACCTGAGACTCAGCTCTCCAACAACCACTGTAGTTATTGTCATCATTGTATCATTGTATTACAGCTCTCCAGTACTTCGTACGTTTTGTTCTCTTCCAATTTATACAATGAACTAACATAAAGCCCCTTTGAAATCCCAGCGGGAAGTAGTTCCTGTTGCTGCGCTGTACTTCCTTCAGTGCGACACACTCTTACACATGGCAGGGATTCTGAGATGACTGATTTACCCTACGACCGAAGTTGAAGAGTTACGAAAAGGAAGAGACATGCTAAGATGATGCGCTTGCGAGATTAGCAGTATTACTAAGCTGGCGCTGCTTCCTAGAGGCACGCCACGAATTTTTTAGCGAAATCGTAACACCGACTCAGCAAACCCGCCAGTGACGCCTACTGCTGTCATCTTCTGCTTCTGTTCCTAACTACTCAGTAACATACATGATGAACATTTCCTCGGTAGACTCAGTGGATGGGTACACTACATATGTACGTATGTACTACCCAGAAAAAGGAGTAATGGTTGCTGTTTTCGTACACATTCGATTTGAAATCTGTTCAGTGGTTCTGTAATGGATCTGCTCTACTCGCGAAATGTCAGACATGCATTCAGTGGACATTCTCGGGAATCACGTCACCTCAACGCAGAATTCCATCTCAGAAATTATTCACTAAACTTCACCAGCATCTGAGCTCCATGGGCGTTAGATCGCGAAAGGCCTCGGTCTGTTGGAACTCCCGATATGGAAGTTCACGTACTGAGAAGAGCTGAAGAAGATCCCGGAACAGTATTTTTCGGAAAATAACCATTGTTTATTTTGAATCATAGGAAATCCTGAATGCAATTTGTGAGCAAAGAAGCGGAGTGTTGAAATGATAATGCTGGTGTTAGCATATGTTTGGTTAATAAACTGCGCGGCAATCACGAGCTTGCTTAACGCCTCGGTAAACATCCATCTCAGTTTTTTTTTATCAAGGCAGGAACGTGAAAATACAGCAGATGACTTAATACATGCTCAGTTTAATTTGCAAGTGCTATATGTTCGCTCCCTCCTGTAAGAACAGGCCTGCCTCAGATATCCTAACAAATTCTTCCAAGCATATCCACACCCATTTCCAGCGCTTGTGCGACCTTTGGCGTAATGCGTACATGCGCGGCAAACTTATCGGAGTTCCATAACGAGCACCCAAGGGGGTTAGGTCAGGTTACTGTGGGGGCCATAAGACTGGGTAACAACGGCCAGTCCGTTTCTCCTGATAGAGTTGGCCGTTTGGGGCACGCGGTATCGTAGTTGGTTCAGCTGGAAGGTAGCGGATTCGAGTCCCGATGAGGTTGATTTTTTTCTGTTGGCCTAATCCTTCCAGCCGCACTATGGCCCTCGGATCGACTCAGCCTCTAACAGAAAGGAGTACCAGGAATCTTCCTGGGGGTAAAGGGCGGCCTGCGCGTAAGGTTGACAACCTTACCGCCATCTGTGAGCCGATTGTCTAGGGAAAATGTGGGAGCCTCCACGCCTCACAGCCCTATGGGCTTTAATGACCTGTAATAGGGATAGCTTTTTACGTTTAACTTTATAGTTGGCCGTTTAGGTTATCAGACCAGCACGCTTCCAGTGGATAAATATTTCATACCTACAAAAGAATAAGTCTGTGATGTATGACAGCGTGAGAGTTGTGGCCAGTTCGCGTTGTTTCCAGATATTCGGTTCTCGAGTTATGTGATAGAGCAAAGAAATACCATTTGTCAAATTGTAGAAAACGTATGACTTGAAAACATAGAACATAAAGTGTGCCATTTTACCCTACAACTTTCGTTATGTGGAAAGTGTCCGTTAATTATGTCCGATTTGAATTGAGATAGAAATGTCTTGACAAACTTGAGCTTCCCAATATCAAATTTCTTGGAAGTCTGTTAAACGAGTCACGAGGTATTATTACATATGCACAGGCAGGCAGGCAAAAACTTGGCGATAGTAGTAGGCGAATTTGTGCAACGTTTCCTTGCGAACGCGGCAGTTGTGTCCCAGATCTTTTCGACGAACCATAAAGTTAGAATTTTGCGTGTGTGTACCCGGGATAGCTCAGTCAGTATAGCGGCGGGCTACTGGGTGGACCGCCGGGTTTCGAATCCCGGCAGGGGCAAGAGAGCTGTCTCTACTCTCACGGCGTCCAGACCGGCTCTGGGCCCACCCCTCCGCCTGTCCAATGTGTACCAGAGGTAAAACTGACCACTCAGCACCGTCTGCTGCCGAGGCCAAGAATGGTGGAGCTGTACCTGCACTCCCCCATACGTCTTCATGGCATGGTGTTTAATTAAACACAGGAACAACTTAACTAAATTACTGTTCGGCGTCAAACTGTAGGGACAAAGTCATAAATGTAATTATGAAAGCGGGACATTTAGGGTGGCTGCAGAACAAAGGATGCAAAGTCTTTCAAACCTGCGGATATCGTTATGTCTGAAAATCGGCAAAGTAGGAAGCTGTGCAGAAGGCAGATCAAAGAGTAGACCCTGTGCATGTGCCGTGCATTCAGCATCGTTTCATTTTGATCTGTCTATCCCGCAAACTGCAGCGCCAAGCACTTGCTTTGTATATATGCAAGTACCATTGTTTGGTGTAGACCTTGTTAATCAAGAAACTATTCGTTGTGTCTCGTATCTTGGACGTCCTACTTCCATTCGTGCTAGGTATGTTCGAATCTATCCTGTTCCTTGTACGGACAGAGGTAAAAATATAATATGATTTCTGTGTAGGAAGTTTCTTTACCAGTCAGTGCTCGTATAAAAGTTATACAAGGGCAACCTTAGCTGAGAGGGGGGGGGACTGTCTTCAGCCCCTGGGATTCAACTGGACCATTTACAGCCACTCATCCAGCCTTTTCCCTATCCTTTTTCAAGTTGCACCATTTATCGCTGCCGTCGAGTCATATGAGTTAGTGTAGCCATTTTTATGACTTGCTTCCCAGTTCACGTCTACTGCAGGGACTGCTAACGTCCATATAACTTACGACAGTGACCTAATGGTTACATTGCTCTTTACGTCCCTGAAGTCGGGTCAAGGAACGAACGAACACAGACTTGTAACCGTCCAAATTTGGGTGTATAGTCTAGTATCTTTGCCGAGCACAGCGGCCGCGCTGTCTAAGGCGTGAACGAACACTAGTTAGTCAGTTAGTTAGTTATTGGAGAGGGTTGGTTTCCCCATGCACTGAGACCTGTATCTGTCCATTGTGCTTCCCTCTATGATTTCTACCAGTCTCTATATCCTACCGGTACTGGTGCTTACCATCAGTCCCACCCAGCCAGCGAGACCGGCTCTACTAGCTGAGAGGTATCTATAATGCCTTCCCCATCTACCAGAGGTATTAGAGACTGCTGTTGGGCGGCAAACGTCCGTAATTTGGCTCAGTGACCTCCTTTGGAGATATGAGGTTCTTTTACATGCCGTAAAGCTACGACACGGGACCCACGGCTTAAAGTCCCTCCCGGAGGACTTGTTCCCTGAATTTTTCCGCCCTTAAAAATTCGACGACCTCCGCCGGGTATTTGAACCCGCGTACTACGAGTCATGAGGTGGGAACGTTACCTCTAGACTACGGAGGCCGCTTGAACGAACACTAAGGCCGTAGGTTCGAATTTTGTCTTGTGGCCGCTCTGTACCCCGTTGGGCGTGCCGCTTTCTTCGTTGTGTATACCTTGTGTTGATTTGAAGCTCCTTGTACGAGTACAATATACTCGTACTCCAGCTTCCTATAGTATTTTCTCCCCTCGGATGGAATAATGTCCTGTATCGCGCTGTTTTCAGACACTGTCAATTTGTGTTCTCTCCTTACTGTGTGAGACTACATTTCGCATCCATATATACAGCGGACGTAATTAAAATTTGTGTTTTCTTCATCGGAAACGATTTAAAATATCTTTCTCTCGTTGCCGTCATTGTAACCCTTCTACGAACCCCCTGGCCGTTCGCTACTACGTTTAGTCATGTTCACAAGTACCCTTCATGCGCAGCATGAGGTCACGTCATGCCCTCTGGCGAATCGGAAACACAGAAACAGGACTCTTCGTGTCAGTCAGCAGTGGTATAAGAAAACTTTTTTTTGGTAGTTTTATGTCTGCTTGCAGGATAAGTGTTCCCTGGAATAGAAATACGGATTCCGCCTACGTCCTTTGGTTGTTCATTCAAATTGTTTTATGGCAATTCTATTGTATTAAACGGCTGTCGCTTCACCTGCACAACAGAACATCCGTTACATAAGCACTCCCTTAATACATTTTTAAATAACCCTTCTCCTAATTTCCTTTCTTACAGAAGAAATATTGTAGGCTTATGTGATGATCATGCTGTCTGTGTGTCTGTCTCCAGTTTGCGATTTCTCAGCCACTTGGATAATTTTTAGGGATCTCGCTTTGAACACTATTTCGTTCAAGACGAACCCCCCCCCCCTTCATGTGCTGTTTTAATTTTCTGTGACAGAAGAATCTAGGGTCTTCAAATGATGAATGCTGGAGTACAGAAAAATATTAAACTTCAGTTGCGATAACTGCAGAATATAAAAAAACGTAACGGTCCTGTGAAAAAATGTCGTTGGCTTTTGGTTTATTGGCGATAACAGGGCCTAATAAATCTTCGAAACTAAGCATATAATATCTGGTCTGTAGGTGTACCAACTTATAGAATGTAGAAATTCTCCAAAAAATAACCAGCAAGCTTCTTCCAGGATCTAGAAGACAAATGGGAATTTAAGGTAAGAATTTCCAATAGTCGGATTTGCCTCGCATGCTCAGTGAGGCCTCATGCCCTCTGCTGTGGGCCATGTGAATTAATGCACTGTTAATTTAAACGAAACACAGAATCGAACTTGGTGTAACTCTCCCACCATCGCTTCATACTTTTTTTCCGAGATCTTGTGCCTCAGCATAGAAGCATTATTGAAAGACGAAAAAGAATTAATATGGCTTAATACTATTTTTCTGTTCATACGAAATGCACATAAGGGAAAGGAAAAAGCTGTCCCTGTAACAGACCGTGGAGGCCAATATGGTTGTGAGATGTCGAGGTTCCCACATTTTCTAGACAGTCGGCTCACACATGACGGTGAGGTCAGTCTTTCGCGCCGGCCGGCCTTTACCCTCAGGAAGATTCCTGGTACTCATTTCTGTTAGAGGCTGAGTCGACCCCAGGGCCATAGTGCGTCTGGAAGGATTAGGTAGATTTAAAAATCCAGTGTCATCGGGAATCGAACCCACGACCTTACTGCTTGTAGCATAGTGCCTCAACCAACTACGCCACCTCTTGCCCCCAGGAAATGTACATTGTTAACATTAAGCTATTTCACTTACAGTGAAGTAGGTGTTAGAATAATTACCTCTGTTAAGTTTAGTGGCAGATAATTATCTCGCTTTCTGTTGTGTCCATGCAATTGCATCGGGGTTTTGGCAATGAAGTACCAGTGGTCCATAGCCCCTGAAAGGTTGAATTCTTCCAGTAATGGATGTCATTAGGGACATGAAGTTTTTTGATTATTGCATCCTATTTCTCGAGGAACCGTATACACAGGTAACACTGATAACGTTGGACAGTAAGTTTACTAACGTAGGGAGTCTGTCGCCCCTAGTTACAACTTCATCCAGAAACTTATTTAATTTCACCCCTTCACAAGAACTTTGAACTCATGCCATTCGTGAGATTGGTACTTTTGACAGCCTCAAAATTTGTATTGGAGGATACAAGTTGTATTTGAAATTGTATGAGAGAATTGAGTCTCTCGACTCCAAAACTTCGTAGTTGCATGTCTGTTGGACAGGAAAACATGCCAGCCACTTTAATGCACATTTCAATTCTGTCTTCATCGCTAAAAGAAAGCCACCTTTCACGTAAATATTTTACCAGGCCTTTCTTGTCACTTTCATTTGAAGTTCTTATGAATGTGCCAGTCTCATAAACCCCCGCATGTTGGCATTTTGCATCCAGGATGTATTACTAAGAAGTTTTTGCTCGTGAACACCAAGTTTTAACAGAGTTTCAGAACAATGAACTAGATAAGGCAATGCAGAGTAGCAATTGCGTAAAACTCTATCCAGTGCTGACCTTATAATCTCGAAACATGTCGTAAAAGTAACGTCTATAAAAAGAACAACGTAGAGACAACGTGAAACGCAAGCAGTCTACAAGCACTACGAGAAGTTGCACCTTCAAGATTACCCCTGCAAATTAAATCATTACACCAACCGAATTTTACCAGGGTCAGTTTCGTAACGCTTTGAATATTACTTTAATTCATCAGATTAACATTGTACAGTATATCACATGTATTTTTTTTATTGCTAGTGGGGTACTCCCTTGTACTGCGGCCACTTCTGGCCTATTTTACCAGCCCCAGATGATAGGTGAGGGTGATTGTGGAGCAATTGGTGGAACGAAGATTGGCAGGGGAAACCTAAGTACTCGGAGAAAACCTGCCCCAGCGCTACTTTGTCCACCACAAATCCCACTTGACCAGACCCGGGATCGAACCCGGGCCGCCGGTGCTAGGAAGCTAGCGACTAACCGCTTGAGCTATGGCGCGGCCCATATCACATGTAACTAACTAATAGGCATGTATTCTTAAAGGACGTCTTCATTGTTTTGGGTTTTCCATTTATTACAGCGCACTGATTTATTCGTATTGTGACGCGTATGTCCATTGTTACGTAACGGGTCCCTGAACACATTTCCGCAGAAGCAAACGCGCAGAACAGCAGGAAATATATTGCTAGGCAACGCCCGCACACAAGAATAAAAAGGGCATTGCAAGGAGTGTTTTCTGTGTGGTTCGCATATATCTATTGCCGGGCAACGGATGTTTTCTGTGGATCCACCTCGAGACTATATAAGTGACACAGAACCGAATGGCAATTAGAAGGAAAGCAAGAATGGAGCAGTCCTCGGTGGTCAAGGAAGTAGGGTTCGGCTGAAGATTGATTGTGATTAGAGAGATTGTACAAGCAGTCGTTCCAATAAATCCAAGCAGCCAATCCAGAACCCGTTGGTATCAGTCACAGAGCCAGAAACTCGTGGCAGTGTCATCGACTAAATTCATCGAAGTAATAATTAAAAAGTCAGATCCTCACAGAAAATACATTGCATCTCCGTTACGAATATCAGTCGCTTAATGACGTAATATTCATTTATTTCGAGAATCGAAAAAAAATGAACCTAGACAAAGCGCAGAGATTTTCGGCGTTAAAGTAGATGGAATGTAAAGTTCTTGCGGTGCTCTAAAGCGTAATATTACAGATACTGCGGATGACGTAGAAACTCGGAAAGGAACAGTTAGTAATGTGTAACAGCCTGAAACCTATGTTCGAGGTCGTTCAGCTTGAATTGGCGATAAACTTCCGTCACTTGATCTTTGACTTTCCATCAGCTCACAGACCAGCCTTTCAGTGTGCGCGCAGTGGTGCACCTTTCGGAGAATATTGAACGTTACAAATTAGTTTTATTAAAAACAGAATATAGTACTGTCAGATTAAGGTATACCGTAATATAGAGTTTAAATTAATATAACGTTAGCTATTATTAAGAGGAACAACTTAGGAAAATTTTCTTTATTAAAATTTTATAACGACGTACCAGTGGCAAGTCGCTGAACGAAAGTAGAACTTTGATAACGAAGAAAAGACACAGAAGAGCATTTCAAGAGAAATACCTGAAAAGCATTGAAGAATCTGGAAGAATCAATTAAATGTCGGTAGGTGAGAATTAACAATTTTATATATAGATGTTATGCATAGCTATAGAACAAAGCGATAGACCACATGCAGGAAACGGGAGCCGGGATGCCTGCATTACAAACCGACCGGGGAAACAGACGTTGGTCTCTCTGAAGGCGATAGAAGAGCCGGGGCGAGTGTTACCATGGAGCCGATGAGGCAGGTTTTGAAAATCCGGAACCTTAAGGGGCTGGTGTTCTGCGTAAGTATGGTCACCATTTCAGCTCGTCCAGATATTTCAGGCGTTTCTCTTAAACGAGGTGTCACTTTTTACGTTGTATCTGACTCTCTTCTTGGAAATAAGCGCGTTATATTTTAAGCCGGGGGGGGGGGAAATGGAAGGAGAACCACATTATGTCACCCGATTTAAGTGCGAGTTCACGACAGGCTCCAGCCTACCGCAATTCAATTTGTGCTCATTTTACGTTGTGTCATCATGTTGTGTTGTGTTGTGTTGTGTTGTATGTGAGTGATATTTCAGCAGTCAACACAACATGCAGTTTCTTCATTACGGTATATTAATGTGTTACATGTTTCGACGCAAAATGCGCCATTCTCAAACTAAATTATTTTGACTGTAAATAGCGAATAACTAGATCAGACGAAAGAAGTATATGGCAGTCATGTATCTTTACATCTATATTTACCATTATGTGTTTATTAATTTACCTAATGGATCCATTTCGGTGTTGTCTTACCACATAATCCATCTGTTTACTTAAAATTATTCACTATATAAAACTGAATCTTCCTAATCGTGCTCTGTTTCGTAGTTACATAGTGTTCAAAGTAATGTTTTATAATAATAATAACAATATATTCTGTAGTTCCCTCAGAAGAGTTTCCACTTATCCTGATCCGCCCCTAAATACCTCAGCTCACTGCAACTTCTTCCGGCTTCTCTCCAGCTATTTCTTGGTCTACCCCTTCCTCTTTTCCTTGAGGATTCCACTGATGGCTGTTCATCATCCTTCCTCAGCGTGTGGACAGTCCATCTAAATGTTCGTTTCCTTATCAAGGTAATGTTCTAGCTTAAGATTAAAATCATATTATTAATTTAAGATTATAGTTTCCGTCCCCCAATTTATACGAGATACTAGTTGCTTTATTTCCTATTGTCACATGTAGCGGTTGTTGCGTGTGACTTATAAAACGGGTTTGGGAGTGGATGATTGGCTTTAATGCATCTTATACCTTCACACAGTTCGGGACTACAGGTAATACAGCGCTATCGCTATTCTACACACTTTCCAGTGCACCGTTGCACACGCACTATGATTATCAGTCTTTAATAGTCGTATCCTGGCAACGGATTTATCACAGTCTCACTGACACTTCAGATCACACATGGAGTCTTCTTTTCACATTCTAATTCCTTTCTTGCCATTATTCTGCAGCTTCCAATTCCGAAGACTCAGTTCAGTCCCAAGCTCATATCCCGGCAGGCTGACGTCCAGAAACTCGACTCTTCATTTCATGCTGTTGAACACTTCTTTATAACTACTTTGCATGAACCACGCAGAAAACAGCCGCTGTTGTTAAGGGGACGTGTTTACTGATCTGTTGCATAGCAGTGGGGGTCCTATTGTTGCTCGCGTGTGCTTCCGCGGGAGTGTGTTTACCGAGTCTTTGCCTAGCAGTGGGTATACAAGTCACTATTGTTTGCTATTTGTTGCTTTTTCATCACATTGCTACTTGTAGATCCGTATGATCCTTGTAGGTTCTGCACATAAACTGAAGGATGAGACATGGATCAGTGCCGTGGGATCCATCTTGTACTTCGTTCTCTTTGAAGTTAGGTGCATTGGGGCTTCGATGTATATTCACATTAACGGGAACTCACGAATGAGAAGCAGGAGTGGCAACCATTCCATCCAAAACATTTCATGAAGTTGTTCTTACGAATGATAGTCCACAGATGCTGTCCTGTCAAATTGCAGCGAGGAGCAAGAATTTGCATGTGCTGAGGAGTGTATTACTACGATACTTATCCTTTGTTCGTCTTCACTGTGCCTCTATGTATAACTGTGTGTATCCATATCAAAATTATTTATTTTATCTTCCAATTCATATGTGTTTCTCCTCAGCTTGTGGTTCTCTTCGCAAAATTATTATTATTATTATCATCATCTCTTGTCACAGGTTTATTTCCTGGTGTTCCTTTTCTTGAACCAGTGATGCACCTCACCACTCAGGCTTCAAGCTTCGCACTGTAGCACTTTCCGTAGTATGTGTGATGTTGCCAGGATAGCTGTTTTTTTGCAGCGAATCTATGGAGTGCTTACCGGGAATTAGTTCCAAATATTTTCTCAACCCTCTCGTGACTGTACCCGTGGCTCCAATAATTACTGGTATCACAANGTATTGGGCCTTGGCCGCTTTTTCTGTTTCTTAATCTTATACACAGTTGGTAGGACTCCTTGCTCCTTGAACGGGGGATCAGCCGGTCGCAAGGTCTCTGCCTACACACAGAACAACACAAAGACGGAATAAACGCGCACAGACATCCATGCTTTGTGTGGGATTCGAACCCACGATCCCAGAGAGCGAAGACTGTTCATGCCTTAGACCGCTCGGCTGAACTGCAATATATTTCACATAGCGAGAACAGTTAGCAAAGACATCAGTGCTGAATGATATTTCATCGCCGTGCAGTTAATGGGGCCAATGACGCATGGATCACAATATTTCAGCTCACCTCGGACAGAGGCTGCTGTAAATCAAGCCCCCATATTGATGGCGCCCATCGCAATGGCGACAGGTTTTCCCAATCTGCCTTCCTTTGTTACGTCAGGTACACAATAGAAAGAAAGAATGCGGTGGAGAGACCCATGTAATGAAGTCATGGAGGTGGAATTCTTCACTCCCAAGATCACTACAGGGTTTTCTAGAGAGTCGCGTGTGGAACATCCAACTTGATGTTAATACTCTCTTTATGGGAGTACGGGTTCGAATCTCACCACATGCACGGTAGGTTGCATTATTTCTTCGTCATCAGGGACAAGAGTTTGAGTTCCCACACATCTAAGGGAGGATAATGCTTCTGGCCCTTTGAAGTGTGAAGTTCATCTCAATAATATTTAAAAAACAGAAATAATGATGGATGGTCTAGTGGTCACAGTTCCTGCCTACAGATCCAGAGGTCCCGGGTTCGATTACCGGCACTACTAGATTTTCTGAGAGTAGTGGGTCTGGAACGGGGTCCACTCAGCATTCTGAGGATAATTGAGCTATTTCAAGAAAATAGCGGCTCCGGTCTAGGAAACCGAAAATAACGGCCATGGGGATTCGTTGCGCTGAACACGCGACACCCTTTATCCGCAAAAGTTGACATTAACTTCGCCGACAAGCGGCGGTCGCTCAGTCGGTATACTTCACTTGCGGACTACAGGCCACGGAGTTTGTTTTGAAATAATAACGGAGAATGGAAGTTCTGTTATGCATTTCTGCCCACCTCGGATAAGCGGGCAACACTAGTCTTCCTGTACACAGCGGGTGTGAATACTGCAGTCGTGAGTTTGCATTTTATTAATCCGATGAATAAGCGAGAAACATGTAAGATTCTTTAATGAAATTGTCCAGCTTTCTCGAGCGTTGCAGAGTTCGCGTGGGTGTATTACGCGGCCTGGAATTAATTTAAATAATATTAGAAGTTCAGTTCCTAATGTGTAAAGATCGCACTGTATCCCCAATCAAACTCCAGCAGGTTAATGCTGTTTGGAAATCATACAGACAACATAACACGTAACACTGTGTGGGAAACAATGCAGTGGTTTAAGTAGGTAGCGTATACAGAAACAGCTATGCTTTTTTTTGCGGATTCCTAGCGCAGTTTGTTATCATAGCAATGTTACATGAAAACAAAACATGAGAATAGTGAAGTGTAGGAAAATAAGCGCCGGGGAGACAAGGAATACATGCAGAATTTTGGTGAAGAAACCTCTCGGGAAATATGAATTTGGACGACGTAGAATAAGATGAGAGGAAAACTCAGATGAGTCACAAGGAGCTCGGATTTAGAGAAGGAAGGGGAGGGGCGGATGTATATGACTCGGGATTGCGTCTGATGGCGGGCTTTGATATTAGCGGTGGTGAACCTTCGGTTTGTGCTGCCAGAGAATTGGTGAATAGCGGGTTATGAAGTGTTTACAGGCGCAGCGATAATGGGATCCGAGTTTATATAACGTAACCGGAAGCTGTGCTTATGTGATAATCTCTTCCCCAAAATAAAATAGCAGTAATGATTATAGCAGTGATTATGACGACGATAAAGTTGATGATAATCATAATCCCTAAAAGTAAAAAATAGTGAAGATAACCCTGTAACAGGCCGTGGAGGCCCATAGGTTTGTGAGATGTTGAGGTTGCCACATTTTTCTGGACAATAGGCTCATAGATGCGGTAAGGTTGTCAGCCTTACGCGTCGGCCGCCCTTTACCCCCAAGAATATTCCACTAATATTCCTGGAAGGATTAGGTAAATTGAAAAAATTCAATGACCTCATCGGGATTCGATCCCGCGACCTTCCGGCTTGTATCATAGTGCCACAACCAACTACGATACCGCGTGCCCCCAATAATAATCCCTGTAACGTAATATTATATTTAACCATTATGATCCATTAGTTGATCCCATGATATAATGCATGGGGCACGCGGTAGCGTAGTTGGTTAAGACACTGTGCTACAAGCCGGAAGGTCGTGGTTTCGAGTCCCTATGAGGTGATTTTTTTTTCTTCAGCTTACCTAATCCTCCCAGTTGCACAATTGCCCTCGGGTAGACGTAGCCTCTAAGAGAATTGAGTACCTAGAATGGGGAAAAAGGCGGCCGCCGCGTAAGGCCGTCAATCTTACCGCCATCTTTCAGCCGATTGTCTAGAAAATGTGGTAACCTCTACGTCTCACAACCTTATGGGCCTCCACGGTCTGTTGCAGGGATAGCTTTGCCTTTGTATAATTCATACAACACGTGTAGCATATTTGCAGTTCCATGCGTCAAAAGACTGAGCTCTTTCTTGACTGCCATAGAACTCGAAGCTATGACTTCCTGCTCTCAAGTCACTGGAAGTCCGTTCGGCAGGAAGCTTTCTGCTCAGAACTCGTTGCTTTTATTACGAAGCTCTCTCGTGCAGTACCTTACTAGGAATGCGAATACTATAGGAGCAGGAGACAGTTAATGCCTTTTATCGAAGAAATCATATGCTGGGAACAGTCTTTTATAATCGTCATGCTGATGTTGCCCATAAGCGTCCAGCGTAACGTCAATCGGAATTCTGCAGATTGCTGCCCGACACAGCAGCGAAACCAGATCACCCAATAACAGACCCACCAGTAAGTAACTTTGTCGGACTCTCTCTGATCAAAACGCAAGTGTATTCACACAGAACTCAGCTACACACAGAATTACGACAGAAACGAACTTGCTGTCGGATTCGGCTATCTCTTGTTTTACAGACTTACTCATTCCTTTTGCCGTAAGATAGTGAACCACATTGGAAGCAAACAAAAATTCATTTCATTATATCCCAGAGGCCTTCAGTGTTCAGATAAAATGATGTAATTCTTTGATGCATTCTGATTGCTGTATATAACATGAACAGTCCTAACATTTTATTTACACACTGTATTTGCGTTTCGTATGGTTCTCAGAATATCCGTCAATTTTGTACGTAGGAACTGAATTTTAAATGTCATTGGATCTATAGGAACTTCAAGACAGTAGCAATGTTCTTCACCCGACGTCCGCATACACTTCTTCTTCTTCTTCTTCTTCTTCTCCTTCTCCTTCTCCTTCTTCTTATTTTGTAGCAAGGATTGTGCCGAAGTCCTGTTCCGAGGATAATTCAGCTGTGATGATGGAGAATTTGGTGGAATGAAGATTGGCAGGGGAAACAGAAGTATTCGGAGAAAACCCCCCCAGCACCACTTTGTCGGACACAAATCCCACTTGACCAGACCCCGGATCGCCGCGGGGGGAAGCCAGTGACTAACCGCTTAAGCTGTGACGCCGCCTACATAGCCAGAATTTCTGAGGTGTAGCCCCCATCCTCGTATACCACAGCAACATTACCCATCATTCGGCATCAGCTGTGTACGGCATTCATTCTGCCAATCATCTGCTACTGCTGCGAAGCACGGGCCAATTCATAAAAATGTAAAATCCCAAAACTCCACATAATGCAAAACATAGGATAAGTACCCCAAGCTTGTAGCCACGAATGTGCGTGGAAGGATGAACGCCCCACGCCCACAGCTCTGTGTGGAATCTATTGATCAGAAAAATTTAACATGAATGAGATACAATGGGATATGAAGAGATGGAGCATAGAGAACATAAAGAGAAAACAAGAAGTTCTGGGAAGAGCAAATAGCCTACTTTCCTTTCACTACAATCTGAGTATTTGATATGGCAAATAGAACAGCACTTTATTATGTTGTTCATAATGAAGCGAATAAAACAATACTATAAACTCGATTTTATGGAACCAGAATTGCTCATGTGATAATACGATTTGAGGTGGCAAAGTAGACGCCGGAGCCAGCATTTAAATAACAAACACAAAATCCTTAAGAAAGTGTGTTGCGCCCTGGCTTATCCACAACAGTTTCACGGACTTACGTGTGGCCACGTGGCATTCTGTGTAAATCACATTACACCAAGTCCATGGTAAGAGGCATTACAATTTACACGGTTACATAAATATTCAATTAAATGATTTGCAGCTATGAATACATAGTATTTTCGTGGTTTGGAAATGCAGCTGTATCTTGACAGTGTGTATGAGAGAGACCCTTTGAAGGATTATAATTGCATTATACCCATGAAGTGAGCGTTTAGATAAGATTAAGCTTATGGCTTCTAAATCAAGAATTTGAGCGGCCCCTGTCGTGATATTACCAAAGAGAGTCATTTGTTAAATAAGTTTTGGAAGTGCCTCATATGACATACTTTTCATACCAAGTTTGATGACGATCAGTTCAGGCATTCGAGTAATATTGAGGTAATTATCTCAACAGTTTGAGAGGCTTCAGTGTTGGTATTACTGATGCGATGGATTTATGAAGTATACTGTTCAGATTGTCGTGTGTGGTATGATGCACATACCAAGTTTCGTGGCGATCGGTTAAGGGCATTGAAGTAACAATATTATTACCTCAGCAATGTTTGTTTTAATGATGGGAGGTTTTTATGAAGCTCGCCGTTGAGGTTGCCTCGGATGACATGTTATACGTACCAAGATTCATGACGATCGGTTCCGATATTCAAGTAATATTATTGTCTCAACTATTTGAGAAGCTTCATTATGTGGTATTGCCGACGAAGAAGAGGGCGTTAGGAAGCAAACCGCTGAGGTGGCCTCAGGCGGCCACGAGTTTTTTTCTTTACGATCGGTTCAGGTATTCAAGTAATATATATTAAGGTATTACCTCAACAATTTAAGAGGCTCCAATGTTGGTATTACTGGTGTGGAATTTATGAAGTATGCCCTTGAGGTGGCCTCAGGTGGCGTGATATACTTACGAAGCTTCATTAAGGTCAGTTCAGTGTCCAAAGGCTGTTAGGGGCGTATACACATAGACACTCACACAGACAGCTAGGTGACTTCATAAGCTTATTCTTGTTTTTCAAAATAAGACAAGTACGATAAGTGCATGATATAAAATGAACGTCGGCAATGGAAGAGAGAGGGAAGACAAATAGGTAAATATACCTGATAAAAGGACGACAAACTTTATGACTTAATGAACATATTTGTGATTAAAACAAGGTACCAAAAAGGCACATAAGTAATATAATATTCCAGCGGCATGATTAACGAGAAACGTGGAGAAGATATTTATGTTGCACCCTGTATTGGTGTCTGACACCAGTTGCCCAGACAGCAATTGCCCTAGTCTATAGACAAATTCCGCTGTCTTCTTCAGACTTCAAATGGTTAATAAACAAATGCAGCCCATGGTACGAAAAATGTCTTTTATTATGCTTCGTTGGTATCCTTAGGGGAACATCAGTCAGCCCACCAGCTTCGGCAGAATACAAAGGATACCTCCGTATTCGTTGCGGTCACAACTCAGGCGGACGTCGCTTTAAATTAATTGGTTTTCCTAGTTCATGTAGATTCCGAGCAACCGAATTCTGTGAAGGCTTTAGTTACGTGATTGAGTATAATGAGACGTTTGAGTGCCTCCAGTGCTCATGACTGTCCTTTTCACTGATGTGATAATGTAGTTTCATTGTTTAAGCACGTTTCGCAATGAATCAGTTGGTTTTATTACTTAATGTAGTTCTCTACTGTACATACAACGTAAAAGACCCGGTCTCCTGAAGAAAAAGGAAGAAACGTAAATCTTACCTCGCCATTAAGCCATACACAGATTATACACGTATGTTGTGCATTATGTGAGGTATACACGACGTTTAAGGAGTAGGCTGCACTCCCAAATGCAGCTGATTTTCAGTATACTGGTGGATTATGTTCCGTATTGTAATCTGGCCAAGTTTGCAGATTCGTTCGAAAAGTCGCCAGACTTCAAGCGGAAAATGGTAGGTTTAATTTTATAGTCACGGCCTTGAGAATGACGCACATAACACGGGATTTTTAATGCTGTTTCGTGGATTAATAGTGATTATTAGAGCCGGATAGGCCTATGGAACCTTTTGAACACTGACCACTCCACGATAAGAGCTGCTCAGGATTGAATGTACTTATGTTAGGCACGGGTAGGCTTGCTTTCTGCCTCATAGTAGAGACATGTGGAGCCCTTGTTGAGGCCCGCTTGACTGATAAACTCTTCGAATAAACTCCTTCAGTTTGTTAGTAATCCTGTTTCCCTCTTTCTGTTGGATTTCGACATTGTCTCGTAATCGATGGGCGTGGGTCCGAGATTTTTTTTAGGCTGTTACTTTGTTCAGCTCGATTAAGGTAACCGTTCTGAAGCTAGCAATCGTGTTTCTTTTTTTAGTATATCATAAACATACCTCTGCATACATAGTAATGTAAAACGTAAAGTTGTTCCTTTCCCCCCCCCCCCCNGGAGAGTGGCTGTATAGACCCACGTCTCCTTGACCTGGGCACTAGCTGGAGGTGAGTGATCAGCTTCACGCCCCTGTCGCTTTACCCCTGGGAAAGAGCCCCTGGTGCTCATTTGGTAGGAGGCTGGATGGACCCCAGAGCCAGACTGGACGAGATGGAGAAGTCAAAATTCTTTACCCTACCGGGACTCGAACCCCGACCCCACGGTCGTCCAGCCTTTAGCCAGCCGTCATACCGTCAGCGCTATCCCAACTTGTATGCATACGTTGTAGAGGCAGTATTGTTTCCTGTGTGGATTATTTTATAACACTGACAGTACCTAGACTCCGGTCTAGAAAACTTAGATTAACGGCCGTGGGGATCCGTTGCGCTGGCCACGCGACACCCTCTGTCCGCTAAAGTTGGCACTAACTTCGACGGCAAGCGGAGGTCGCTCGGTCGGTATAGTTCACTTGCGGACTAAAGCCACGAAGAATTTTTTGGATAGAACCTAGGCTGTATACTGTCGATTAGGAGGGTAGTTGAGAAACTAGAGTGGATTTGGAAGGAAGCAGTCGTGGCTTAATCGTGGCACTGGCCCGATTTTCGCACGGAGGGACTGGATAAAACGACGGAATATCTCTTTCAGGATAGCCGTGTCCCTGCCGAGATCTGACCCTGTCACCTCCCAGTTTTAAGTCTAGATCGGTACCTTATCGTACGAAATTTACATTTATGCCCATTAATATGATCCACATTAGTAATACAATTCAGTAAGAGTAGTGAATTTCATGAAAATTGCCTGCTGATGATCCAGCTGGATCGAAACATGTAGCAAGTACATATAACAAGCGAATATTAATACAGTAATATTGGTTTAATTGTTACGAATTTGTTGTGTTGATGTATAATAATGCTGTTTAGTAATACAAGACAGGATGCAAACAGCAAAGATAGACCATTACCTCTGCGTCAGCCAGCTCGGGTCGCTGCAAGAATGTTCAGCTGCTTGAATTCGAGTATGTCTAGCGTTTTGTGTTTCGTTGATCTGCGACGATTGTGACTTCATGTGGTCATCGTGTTTCTCCTTTGTGTTCGCATTTGAGCAGTGCGCTGTACGAGTATGCGCAGCTCTGTCTCTCTGTGAATATGTCACGTGATCTGGGGTTTGTTTGTGTTTCGAGTTGTTTCGCTATGCTGCAGTTTTTCTTTATGTCTTCTCAGTTTACGGTACTACTTTGGCAACTTCCTTGTTTCCCAGTTACTGGGGTTCTGTATTTGACTCTTACTTGGAACTTTATTATTTTTTTGATGAACGGTATTCTATTAATGCGTTTCTTAGCTGTGTATTCTTCAATTAAAATAATGATGGTTTCCTAATAAGAATAAATTCTTGGAAGAACTAGTCGCTTACTTTCCTTTCAGAGGCTGTAGTGTTGGTATTATTGATCTATGAAGCACGTCATCGAGATGTGTTCACGTGGCATAACATTCGTACCAAGTTTTGTGATGATCGGTTCCGGCATTCAAGTAGTATTAAGCATGTATCGTGCAAATACAAAATTTGATAAAAATTGGTTCAGTCATTCAGAAGTTGTAGGGGCGAAAACATATAGCAAAGTACTCTCTTAAGCCTACTTTTATTTTATTTTATTTTTTTCAAAATAAGGTGAGCTGTAAAACAACCTGAGAAAACTTGTGCTTGGTATAAGGCGGTGTCTAGATTTGAGGTTCCCACTACTGTGTATTTTGGTATGTTATGTCGTGTAATGTGGTACAGGTTTCCGACGTTTCGGAGGAACGTACTGCAGTCATTTTAGGATTGAAGAATAAGGCGAGCAATGAAGGAAGTAAGCCTCCAGTATCTCGACAGATTTTTATATACAGTTTTCATTCTGAACATTGTTCGATACGGCGAGTATTAATGAGGTACAAACGAAGTTTCCGACGCATGGAATGGAACAATGAGACTGTGGCTGAATCTGCAGTAATCTATGCTAATACCAATGAAGTATGCTGCGTCACAAGAACGCCTTGCCAAAATCCCTTACGAGTACAGAAAATTGCACTTCAGAAAGTAAGTCCTTTTATTTTCCCCATACCAAAATTAACAATGTGCTTAGAAGCTTATCACCGTAATAATCATAACCTTTGTAGGGTTTGGATCTTTAAGGCCTGTTCGTAATCTTTAATCCGGTAGCGTAATTGTTGAGGCACTGTGCTACAAGCCGGAAGGTCGCAGGTTCGATTCCCCATGAGGTCATTGGGTTTTTCAATTGACCTAATCCTTCCAACCGCACTATGGCCCTGGGATGGACTCAGCCTCTAACAGAAATGAGTATCAGTAATCTTCCTCACCGCCATGTGTGAGCCGATTTTCTAGAGAGAATGTGGGAGCCTCGACGTCTCACAACCGTGTGAACCTCCATGACCTGTTGCAGGGACAGCTTTACCTTTCCATTTTACACTTTTCATCAATTCGTACACTGTGCTCTTTCTCCGAGAGCAAAGCTGCTGGAGCGCAGTTCGAACCACAGACTGAGTTATGTCTCCACAAGGACGGAAAGCCCTCTGGGGAGCTGTAGTGCAAATCCTTTACGTTTTCAATAGCAGCACTGTCATTAGGTCCGTGTGTCCGGCATTTCCAGAGATCAGTTTCCTGGTTAGGAATGTCCAGCCTCTGGAAAAGACTGTGTACAGACTTTCCCCCGCACACCGTCGCCACTCGGCCGTCAGGAGTCTCGTCGGTAACACCGTGGTTTACTGCGTGAAAATGAGACAGGCTTTTGTGTAAGACGCACCAAAGACGTTTCAGCCCCTTGGAGCCTAAATTTCACAATTTGGAGAGGTAATTTCGTTTCTTCCTCATCAGGAGAGGGGCGTAATTTTGATTAATTTAAATCTGGCGGGCTGCATGATGCGCATTCAGTGGGATATACGTATATGAGCAGTAACGTAAATGGGTCCGTCTACACAACAATCATATCTACAAATTAAAGACAAAAATAGAGCCAACCCCAGGGCCATGGTGCGGCTACAATTGAAAAAAAATAGAATGACCTTATCGGAACTTGAACCCGGGACCTTCCGGCTTGTATCATAGCCTCTCAGCCAACTACGCTACCGCGTGCCCGGTAGTCTCACGTATTCACTGCCCGTTGCATTTAAAGTGTGTTATCAGATATGTCATTAGGTAACGGTAAAGTTATCCCTGTGCTTACCTAATTACCTAACTAATGAAGGCGTATGGGAGAGTGGGTGTATAGATCCACATTTTCTTGACCTCGGCAAAGCTTCACGCCCCTGCCGCTTTACCTCCGGGTAAAGAGCCCCCCGTACCCATTAGATAGGAGACTGGGTGGGCCCCAGAGCCAGTCTGGACTACGTGGAAAAGAGAGGATTCTTTATTCTACCGGGACTCGAACTCCGACCCCTCAGTCATCCAGTCCGCAGCCAGTAGCTATACCGACTACGCTATCCCAGCTTCTTGTTATTAGGTACTCCATAGAATAATAAATGGTTAGTAGGTAATGTGTAGAGTTAAGATATAGTTTCTGCATGTTACGTATCTTATGTGTGAAAATCAGTTGCCTAGGGTGCGTATGCATCCCTACCATAATACTGATATCAGCGCGCGCATGCGTACCGCTCGTTGGTACCGTGCGAATTGCTTTTGTGAGTTCCTTATGTTACCTAGCCCAGTGAGAACTCTTTATTTTACATTTTATCTTCTTCCGTCAGATAGTTAACTAACTAAACTAACTCCATGGAGCTGAGCCCTAGTTTAGCAGGTACTCAATGAATTCCCATCATTTTATGGAACCCAAAAGTTTACTACCTTGTTCAGAACAGTCCTCCACCAGTGTCTGTCCTGAGTCAGATGAATCCAGTCTATACCACCCCATCCTTATCTCTCTAAGATCAGTTTTAGTATTATCCTTCCACCTACGTTCAAATCTTCCTTGTGGTCCCTTGCTTTCTGGCTTTCCCACCAAAATCCTGTATACATTCCTCTTCTCTCCCATACGTGCTACACGCTCTGCCCATCGTACCCTCCTTGACTTGATCATTCCAATTATACTTGGCGAGGAGTACCAGTTATGTAGCTCCTCATTATGCAGTTTCCTTCAACCTCATATCAATTCATCCCTCTTCGGTCCAAATATTGTCATTAGCTCCCTCAGTCTATATCAAATAGCCAAGTAGTTACGTAGTGAAATAACTAGGCATTTTATGACGTAACTAGTTAATGGTGTGAATTATTCTTCTCATTACGTACTTTAACGAAACATTTCGAAGTATACAAAATACCTAGGTATTATGATAAATTACGGAATTACACACTTTCACAGTAACATAATCAACCCGTCATTAACTTTCCAAAGTTACTGTTCGACATTTGTAGAAAAATAAAAAAGAGCGAGAGACAATATTAGCAAATGGATTCGAAGATGTTTTCACTCTTCGGTCGTGTTTTCCGCTCATCACCGACGAGGAGGGGAGTTCTGTGCCCTGGTAACTCATAACGTAAAATCACATTTCTCGTTGCTTTGTGATTACCCTACAGCATTGCGCAAAGTAGTTCTTATTTCTGTAAACCGAGGAGACATAAAAACGACGGCAGTTGCTACGCAAGACACGATGGGATTTATTTCACGCTTCCTCTTGAAAGAAAATCAGACGTTACAAATGATCACGACAGTAATTCGTGTATAAGGATACACAGACGGAAGGAACAACTATGGAGATTCAGGAATGTCACTGCAGGAGGTCGGAATGCGTTTCTTGGCAGAACATATTACTTCCCGGTTTCCCAAACTTTTTTCATAAGATACGTTCTGTGAGCCAGGGTAGCGCAGTCGCTATACCGACTCGCTACTGGCTGGACGACCGAGGGGTCGGAATTCGAGTTCCGGTGGTGTCAAGAATTTTCACATCTCCATGTTGTCCCGACGGGCTCTGGGGTTCACCCAACCTCCTATCCAATGGGTACCGGGGCCTCTTTCCACAGGGTTAAAGCGGTCGGGGCGTGAAGCTGACCACTCACCTGCAAATAGTGCCGAGGTCAAGAGAATTGGATCTATACATCCACTCCCCCATACGCCTGCATGGTGTAGTGCTTAAATAGTTAAGCACAGGGACAACTCTACCTTTTATTTTATTCTTTTTTCCCTACATATTCTTCTCATGCATCCTCAGGAGTTCATGTGGCAAAATTACTGTCTCCATGTTCTTATCTTTCCTAAAATTTCGGTGAAGAAATCATGACCATTTGTACATACTAAACCTTAGTTAAACACTCTCTCTTCACAATCCGACGCCTAGCAGCGTCTTCGCGGCAATTACTCTTCATATTGTAGTATTCTAGTGTGTTAGGCGGATACCGCCTCCATATTCTGGTTCGAAATATAATCGTGAAAGGGCCGTTCGTTTCGACCCTAACTGGGCTTCGTATCCATTTTTACCCCAGTGACCATCTGCTTTGTAATCTTTGTCAGTAAACCGATTCCTCACGCTTGACGTATCAACCCTGAAAGCTGATTCAGCTTGATTCTCCGAAGTATTTGCGCCTGTAAAACTACATGATATCATAACTTAGCAGTCCCAATAAACTATGCAATTTTCATCACACATGAAGTTCATGCTATATATAATGAAGGTAAAGGTTCTACGTTGTTAATTTCCGGACACTGTATAGGCTTGTATTTTACTGAATTTATCGATCGGTTGATATAAAGCAGAAGTGCACACAGGCCTGCAGGGAACACCGCAGCGCTACAGCACGACGGCGGGTGAGTGACGCATTGTCGCTCCGAGACCTCGCTTTGTTTGTCAGTAAGTTTATTCTTGCGAGTTGCCAACACTTTACTGACCTTCAAACCTAAGCTCCACGGGTCGTGAAGGAAAGTAGAAATGAACGCATATCATAACAGTTATAGCGTGTTCGCATTGTTATTTGCCTCTGCATATCAGTTCTTTAATGATGAGGCGTGATGCTACCGTAAATAGCGCAAAACAGGCGGGTAAGACCAGCGGATGGTCATAAAGTCTTCGTTTAATTATCCCGATAGCAGTAACGCCCTTAAACAGCTGCCAGACTACACTGCATCACTTCCCGACAGACACTCACCGCCATGAGAATATAAAATATCACATTTTAATGGTACCCGCTTGCCTTCGAGGGCACGCGGTAGTGTAGTTGATTGAGGCACTATGCTACAAGCTGGGAAATCGCGGGTTCGAATCCCGATGAGGTCATTGGATTTTTCATTTGACCTAATCCTTCCAGCCGCACTATAGCCCTGAGATCGACTCATCCTCTGCGAGTACCAGTAATGTACCTGGGGGTTAAGGGCTGCCAGCGCGTAAGGCTGACAACCTAGCCGCCATCTCTAAGCCGACTGTCTAGAAAACATGGGAGCCTCGACGTCTCACAACCCTATGGGCCTCCACAGCCTGTCACACGGATAGCTTTACTTTCTTTACCCGCTGTCTACTCCCAGGTCTTCGAGATGCCTCTTCTGTTTTTCTCTCTTGGACTTCAGTAATTCGTTATGTTCCTGTAATCCTCCGCGTATTGGCCTCGTAACTGTCCTCAAGTTCTTACACGTTCTTTACAAAAGAATAAATAACGCGCTATGTGGAGGTCATGTCTATCTGTGACTCTACGCCTTACCCGTCGTACAATTATTTCTTTAAACTTCATATGAGGGGCTCTCACATAAAGTTGTAGGGATATTCCGATTTTCACCCTTATTGACCGATGTTGTCCGTTTAATTAAGACCATAAACGGCTAAGCAAACTGCAAGATGCAAGCTTAAGGAAGTGCGCAGAACACCGCCGGGAATTCTGGAGTACACCCACCCGCTGCCTGTATGGTCAATCTCTGCCCGCTGCCACTCAAAGCCGAGCCGGTTCTTCAAGGAATGCGATAGAGAGCTTTGGCTTCAGCCGTAAACTCGGAGTACAAATGCAAATCTGCTGGCTGCATATTCTGCAGTTTTGGATGAAATGGAGAGTCAGAGTTGAGAGAGAGAGTTCACATACTTTTGAGTAAGATAAATGGGGTTCAGTAGGCGATACTAATGCCCACGGGACTTCTGCAGCACGAAGAGACGCCGTCTGTATGGTGTGAAGGCTGTAAGCTCGGGGATACTCATATCTCTGTAATATCTATTCTGTCTTGCCACATGGTTCCACGGCGGTATGTTGCTCGGCACATTCGACCCTGAAGATGGAGGAGATATGTTCGTCCGAAACGTCGGATGACTTTCAACGGACTACACGGCATTATATTCCAGATTGTAGTACTCATCATAATCACCGCTGTGAGAAGCCCAAGTCCTACACAATACATGCACACTCAGGTGTATTTGTGCTAGATTTTCATGCAGTATTTGTTTCTGTGCTGAGGGCTGTTTATACTGCTACTGCTCCACCCACCAGACACTTCTGTTTCTTTCGGCTCCACATCATGTCACCCGATAGTTTCTCTTGTGGGCCCTAATATTCAGTTGTCATTGCCCTTAAACACGTTAGTGTGTCAGTGCGCATGTAGTTCTAAGTGGGAAGTTTGTTTATTAGCCTTCTCATGTTGTGTTATTCTCCATTACTTATTGTGATAAGTGGGTACCAGCTTTTCGGAGGAGTATATTGCCTCCTTCTTCAAGAACCCCGAAGATGGGAATAGACCTACCAGATCACATGATAACATAACCCGGAAGATCACAGTATGTACAGTCCTCGTGAAAACCTGAAATGTTGCCGACTGTGATAACTGTGGAACGTCGCGGTGAAATCAGTGAAAAATTGAAGACGTACCTCAGTGCTTAACTAATTAAGCATAGGTACAGCTTTACCTTATATAACATATGAGTTATATTTCTTATATGAAGACCTACCCTCTGTGGTCTAGTGGTCGGAGTTTCTGGCTACAGATCCAGAGGTCCCGGGTTCGATTCCCGGCGCTACCAGATTTTCTGAGAAGCAGTAGGTCTGGATCGGGGTTCACTCAGCCTCGTGAGGATAGTTGAGGAGCTCTTTCAAGGGAACAGCTGCTCAGGTATATAAAACCGAGATTAACGACCGTGGGGATCCGTTGCGCTGACCACGTGACACCCTCTATCCGCCAACTTCGCCGACAAGCGGCGGTCGTTTGGTCAGTATAGTTCGCTTGCGGACTACAGGCCACGGAGCTTTTTTTTTTTGTCCTACTTACTTCCATTGAAGGCCTTGTTTTACTTTTCGTTGTACAGTATAGCTGAAAATTAACAAATTTATACGAATGGTTGTAACTATAAACGATGATAAATTCTGCACATTTAGTCAGGACAGCTTACGGGCGCTGTCACACTGATGAAGGAGACGTCTGGAGAGAGTCTGTCTGCAGTTGGCACTATTTTATGTCCAAGAAATAGCGACTGATGTAGTCCAGGGTCGTCTAGCTCGTGGTACTCGAGTTGCATACTGTCCGCCATTTGCTTTTTTGGGGCCCGCGAAATTATTCTTCGATTCCCCAGAATACGTGTTAACACTTTCTTCCTCTTAAAAACAGGTGTGGGATCTTGTCTAGAAGTGCATATTACGTGAATGCTTCCTGTAGACAAAGGGTTTCGGTTTATTTCACATGATGCCTAATAAATATCTTAGAAAACTGTGGAAGCGGCGTGGCTCCATGTGCTCAACACATGGTGAGGTGAAAGTTGCTGGTTTGAGGCACTTCTCGATCAGTCCAGAACCAAGACATCCGCATCCTCATTACCCAGAATTCCACTGTGACCAGAGATCCAGAGGAACATAACCTCGTTTCGCCCAGACTGGTTTCGACGTCGGCCTCGATTCCGAAAAGACCCGCAAAGTTTCTGAACGGTGTCAGCGATTTACGGACATGACTATAGACGGGATATGGATTTATTGGTCGCTTGTAGACACCACTCTGAACTACCCTTTGCAGATCACTGACACACACAGACTTGTGTCCTCAGTCTATTACAGTCTCCACTAGCCGTTTCCTGGCAACAGATTTAGACAGTGAAAATTCTTCAGCTTCCCGCGCTCAGGTCTTCCTGTCTCAGCTGCCCGTGCAGAATTCTTGCCACTGACAATTCCAGTAACTGGGTCCCAGGCTGGCGGCCATTTCACACCAACCTCCTGGTCTTCTCTTCACAGGCTGATTTCCAACTGACAGCTGAACTCCCTCACCAACCAACCAGTTACTTCACGTCACTTCACTGAACTAAACTGTTGACAACTCTAACCAACAACTAACTCGTCCCTTGAAACTGTCCTCGCTTATGACATCTCAGCACGGACCACATATAAAACGCCGTTCTTCTACTGTTACATGCGTGTTCGTTTCCGCGGGAACGTGTTTACCGAACAGTTGCTTAGAAACGGGTTGTATAACCCCGTTCTTTTGTTGCATACGTGTGTGTTGTGTTCGTTACTTAGCAACGACCACTCTTTAACAGGGTCACCGCTTAGCAGCGGATCCATACGCCACAATATATATGCGCTCGCCTGTATAGGTCCTACCTACGTGGGTTTCTTGGGGCTTGACGCCAAGACGAACTAATTGGCGGTAATCCACCAGTCGTAAAGTAAGTGTGACGTTTGGTCCTTCCTTTATAGTACACGTACTTACGCAGTCTTGATACAGTCTAGTAACTCATTAGCTGCTGCTCTCGAGGCACCATCAACCTGGCAGTATTAATTTAAATATGTTTTAGCGTTATGGATCGAATTCTTATTCGTGTACTTATGGTTCATGGGTCAGATCATTACAGAACAGAGATATTTGTATCATATATTGGAACAAAAATATCGCCCTGAAGTACGGCCCGCAGTGCAGGTGCGTACGGTTACTCTCTGACCGCTGAGCGGTGTGAAAGTGGAGAACTCCGATGTAGACATCGGTGGAGCCCTCAGCAGCCTTCGTGGACACCTTCTGTGCACGTTCTGTAGGCTGCGAAGATAATGAGAGATTGAATCCCTATCACATCGTCCTTTGTCACCTACACTATCACCAGCCCCGGATTTCAAGTGGACCTGTGTGTTTCGTCAGGACAGTAACCCCGCGTTGCCATGGTTGTCGGGTGAGAGCTGTAGTATGGATGGGCCTTGGGCCGTGACGTTACGTACGGTGTGCTACAGTCTGTCCTGTTGTTTCGTTGCTGAAGAAACAGGAAGCACATACGGAGTTCACTCAAGTATGCCTTATGATGAAGAATACATTCTTCTGGGTTGTAACACCATGTAGTACGGAGAGAACCATACGTTTCGGAGTTGTGTATCGCTTCCACCGTCAGGGAAACTAGCAGAAGCTGAAGGAAAACTGGCCGTTCGCTTCTGCTGTATTAAAATTGGTAACGTAAATTAGTCGCACTGTGCTGTATTCCTTATAGCCTACTAAACGTATATTTCTTGGATCTCATAAAAATAAGTTTGTAAGTAACAATTTCTGAGATGAAAAGACACAGATCTCATTTCTTCCGGGTCCTAGATGTAGCCCCCCCCCCACCCCCCAGTGGGGCCCTTGCATCCTGAATGTGGATCTCATGCTCGTAGTTTGTAGCACTCACTAAGAATTACAGAACTTTGCTCTACGATTAGTTAACAGCGTTTGTAAGCAAATTTGCTGATGGCTGACTAAGAGAAGGGGTAATAAGAAGACTGTAGGCCAAGCAATTTCCAGATCTAAATCTTAGATGATGGACCAGCGGTCAGCTAACAGAGTAAGCGGGTTCATAAGCCCTGCCTCTTTCCGACGACTAGTGACGATGTCTGTTTCCTGCCAAAGTTATATTTCTAACTTCTGTCTTTCCTCAAGTGGAGCCGCTTAATGTCCTCCTCTCACATGGCATTGAGCCCGGGATGGAGCTAAAGGCACCAGCGCATATCATGCCTCCAGGGAGCTGAGAAGAAGCTACGACTGCCACCTCCAACTTCTCAAATATCGCAACGAATCGACCTCTAACCTTCGTTTTATAGGTACCTCACAGGACTCGAACCGAAGGGTGGTATCAGTTTTACTTCGCAAATTGACGCCAGAAAAACTGTAACCAGAAGGAAAAACGTCTTATTTAGTAATATGATTTACTGTACAGACCGTTCCATTATGTCTTCCGCGTGCTTTTAAGATTTCTTTGCAGAAGAAACACTTTGCTTCATGATCTGCGTTGCTGGATCGGCATGATTACTGACTTCCGTGCCTCGCCTCCTCGCGGCTTTTTCCTAAGTGCTAATGACGCGCACGTGACTTGTTTGCTTAGGCCGCATGAAGCATGAAGTTTATCAAAATAATATTTAAAATTTCAGTTCTTACCTCTCGGAGAGCACTTTTTGTCTCCATTACAGAGGTCAACGGGTTAATGCTTTTTACTGAAATATTCGCTGTTTGTTCTGATAACATACGAAACACATTCATTCTCTGAGAAAATTTCGCAGTGTTTTTATGTTAATGCAGATGCGCTGCTTGCTGTGGGTCAAGTCATCACGCTCACACGTCTTCCTATTTGCAGTCTTAAAGACAACTATCAGGGATGTGCTCAAACAAAAGCTGAAATCACACAAGATAGATTAGACACGTGTACATATAAAGTTTATTTTTTTTTTAGAATGGCCAATACTGTGACCTCCCAGAATATTGACCTTTCATCCTGGGACATTCTGTATGCATTGTCACTCGTAGGAGTAACTGTGTACACGGATTTGGATTGGCGAATCGATTTATTGGATATTCACAAGTCGTAACTACAATTAATCATAACACTGTTGCTGATTTACACAATTTAAATCACTCCGCACTAATCTTCTCAGTCTGTTTCCACTAGTCTTCGCTATCCGTTTCCTGGCGACGGTTTATAACATAGGAACTGTAAACGTCTCACTAAATTACACACTCCCAATATCACACTAAGTCTTCTAATTCTTCTTCTGGCCACACTGCTGTTCCCTTCGAACTTCGGAACTTAGGAACTTAAGTCAAGTAAATTCCAAAGTCACTGCGACTGACTGTCAGTCAGTCAGTAAGTCTTGGTGTCGAACCCCGTCTGGGGCTCANGGAACTTCGGAACTGAAGTCAAGTAAATTCCAAAGTCACTGCGTCGAACCCCGTCTGGGGCTCATGACCATATACTTATTACTGTTTGAGAGTTACGATAATGTTTTTTCGTGGAGTGCCCTCTCTGACGAGAGGACGGGTCTGTCATTTGTACATGCTTCTCTACAGTCTGTCAGCACCTGCTCACGCTGGTTCCTCCTCTCGGATTTTCTTTTTTCTTCCACCCTGAAGATGGAGGCGATACGTTCCTCCGAAACGTCTGTTAACACAGGATCTACACGTCGCGACATCCCAGAAGACCGCTTTCTTCAAGGAATTAGTTTCAATCATTTTATATCAGATGTTAGATAACATCTAAGAGAGGAGGAAAAGGACGTAAGAAGATGCTGGATGACCTTGGGGACAGAAGAGGATATTTTTATTTGAGGGAGAAAGCTCTAGATCGCATTAAGTGGAGGAACTGTTTTGGAAGAGACTGTGGACCTGTCGTCGTCGTCGTCAGATAACAGAATGGAGTATGATAAATGTATCCTGTACTCCCACAATAAAATAAAAACTACTTGGGGTATTATAAAGAAAGAAGTGGGTAGGAGTACAAGCAGGATAGAAATCAGTGCAGTAAAAATAGATGGTAAAATATTGAATAATCAACAAGAGGTTGTAGGGGAGTTTAATAAATATTTTGCCAATGTTGCTGATAAAATAAAAAGACATGTTAATAAAAATTCCATACCTATGAATGATCAAAAAAATGAAGTAAATTTTATGCATTATATGAATCAAGATTTTATAAACTCATATCCAAATATAAATTATAACTGCTCTACAATTAAAGAAATAGAGAATATAATAAAATCTCTTAAACCAAAAAATTCTTGTGGATATGATGAGATATCATCTATTATTTTAAAATTATGCTCGCCATTTATAATTTCACCTATAAATTACATATGCAATAAAATGTTAAGGGGAGGAGTTTTTCCTGATAGACTAAAATATGCGATAATAAATCCTCTGTATAAGAATGGTGATACATGGGATGTGACTAATTATAGACCCATATCACTCTTGACATCTTTCTCAAAAATATTTGAAACTATAATATATACAAGAACTTTAGAACATCTTAATAAGTATAATATCCTAAGTAGTGAACAATATGGATTTAGGAAAGGATTAAAAACAGATAATGCAATTTACAAATTGACTACAGAGATTTTAAATTCTATGAACAACAAACAATTAGTGGCAGGTGTTTTTTGTGATTTAGAGAAAGCCTTTGACTGCGTTGATCATGATATTTTGTTGACCAAACTTAAATTTTATGGTATTACTGGGAAAGATCAAGCACTTTATGAATCTTATTTAAGTAACAGATATATCAGAACAGTAATACATAAGAATGATGTAAATACAGTATCCTCAGAATGGCTCAATATTAGGCAGGGAGTGCCACAAGGGTCGGTATTGGGACCTTTGTTGTTTCTCATATATATAAATGATTTGCCTAAAGTATTAAATAGATTTTCTACACCCGTAATCTTTGCTGATGATACTAGCATTTTATTTTCACATTCTAATATAAATGATCTTAGTAGGAATATTCTTACAACAATTGAAATTTTAAATAGATGGTTTAGAGCAAATAAACTATCCCTGAATTTTAATAAGACACATTGTATTCAATTTAAAACCAAGGCAACAATATCAGATACTTTTACAATAAATTATAACAATAATTTTATNATAGCCTCGGGTCGACACCAACAGAAATCACCGTTTCCTAGCAATTGTTCTATTGTTATAGACGTGTGTTTACATCGCCGTTGAATATAAACGCCGTATCTTAAATTGTTGCTTTCGTATTCGTTGCCCCGGGACTATGTCTATCGAGCAATGGACGTCTGCTCTGGCTCCACTATTCTGGCTTTCAGGCGTGCGTCATATTACAGTATAAAGGACAGCATCACCGACCACACACCTGCGTTTTGCTTTATATGTTTTCTTCAGATTGTGAGAGGTTTGGGGGCTTCTCAGCCAGGTGTAATGTTAAAAATGAATGGCGTAAAGAATGCCTTTGTATTTCGAATTTCTGCTCGCCTCAGGTGAGCGCCGCCTGCATGGTCAAGCGTTACGGATCTTCTTGTACGTGTCTGGACGTAACGACTCTAAATAAGGGCAAATTCTCATTTGTTTTAATGTGTAAAATGAAATTTAATTATGTTAGATTCTCTTCTGAGCGTAAATTATTCGGCTTGGGCTGTAGCAGAATTCGCTTGGGTTTGTCAGTTTCAAACTTTTGAAGCCTAAAGTTCATCCAAATAATAATTATAATATTTAAAACTTCACTTTGTACCTCCCTAAAACACACGCTAGCTCCGAAAGACCAACCGTTAAGTTCGTGTAGGAAAATAACCGATGTTTATTGCGTGGATCATACGAAACAGAGCTAAGACACGTAACGCGTCTGACCTATGTTCTAGAGGTACTGCGTTCGAATATCAGCCGGTTCCCCGACCTTGTATTGGTTTCTCGTGGGTTTTGTCAGTCGTTTTCGGCAGAAGTCGGAATGGCATTTCAGATGCAACTTCCTTGAGAACCCTTTCCGATCCGTCTTAGCGGCGTTAAATGTACCCTAAAGATAAAGGTAAAGTAGTCCCTATGCTTAACTCGTTAAGCACTACGCCATGAAGACGTATGAGCGAGTGGATATATAGAGCCACGTTTTCTTGAACTCGACCCTAGCTTGAGGTGAGTGGTCAGCTCCATGCCCCGGCCGCTTTACCCCCGGGGAAAGAACCCCCGGTACCCATTGGAAAGGAGGCTGGGTAGGCCCCACAGTCGGTCTGGACGACGTGGAGAAGAGAAAATAGTTACTATAGGATTCTGACGATGGTGTATAACACACTGATATATTGGGTTTTTGGACTTTATCCATCGTCCTGGTTTTTAAGATAACAAATAAAAACACGACGTTTCGGAAACTGGATCTGTTTGTGATTGAGGCTAGCTCTTTCTAACGGACCCAACAGAATAGGTGTTTTCCTTCACCTGAGGACGGAAACAGATCCAGTTTCCGAAACTTCGTGTTTTTATTTGTTATCTTAAAAACCAGGACGATGGATAAAGTCCAAAAACCCAATATATCAGAAGAGAAAATGTTTTGCACTACCGGGACTCGAACTCTGACTCCTCGGTCGTCCAGTCCGTAGCCAGTCGCTATGCCGACTACGCTGTCCCGGCTTACGAATGCCCCGTAAATTAAATAAGAAAAACATAAATGCATTTTAAGCAAAATTCAGACTTTTATGTAGATAATGCATGTGGTGCATGCATATAGTTATCATTTTCCTTTAAAGAACTGTGTTCTTCCATGCCTCCACGTGTAGGGTATGTGGGCGTCTAATCACTTAGCAGGAGCTGGATCACATGTAGACACTTAATTCCACGAGAGAACATGGATGCAAAAACCTACTGGAAACTGGCAGTTTGGAAGTCGGCGTGGTTGAGGCATAGTCCCCCTAAACAGTGTTCCGAGAGTTACATCTGATGCCTTTGTGTAAGAAGCCCGCTCATTTCCTCCCCCATGCGTACGGATGGCAAATGTGTCGAAATAAATCGTATTCCCTTGTACTTTGACCATAATGAACAGGGTGATACAAAAGTAGTTTGCCGTTGTAAACCAGTTTTTGGTTTTCCAGGGTTTGAGGGGTCCAGCTGGAAAGTATAGCGGTAACTCTAGAACTGTATTCGAGGCGTAGAAAAAGGTAAATTTGTCCCTGTGCTTAACTAATTAAGCACTCCGCCATGAAGACGTATGGAGGAGTGGATGTATAGATCCACATTTTCTTTACCTCGGCACTAGTTGGAGGTGAGCGATCAGCTTCACGCCTCGACCTCTTAACCCCCAGGAAATAGCTCTCAGTTCGCATTGGATAGGAGGCTGGGTTGGTCCCAGAGCTGGTCTCCACGCCGTGGATAAAAGAAAGTTCGTGACCCTCCCGGGACTCGAACTCTCAGAAACTCGTTCGGGATGCCGAATACGCTACCGAAGATTTTCGTGGTTTTCTTCAGTCCCAGGGAAATGCCGGGATTTGCTCCTGTCATCGTGCTGTCCGAGGCTGAACCACACAATTCCCATGTCACCGAGCCGGTTCACTCAAGCACTAACTATTGTGACACGTATTCAAGAGCTTGCAGGTTCCGCGGCTCGACCGGGACACAATATCCTCACTGTAGTTTTCGTGATATTCCCGAGTCCCTACAGTTTAATATTGGGGTATACATGGATTAGGCTACGACCACTTCCTTGTACAACTTTTCTGATTACTTGTTAGTCATCCTGTGATTCAACACCCTCCAGCGTCCACATGAACCACATTTGCAAACCGTGTCTGATCTTCACTAGAATGTCAGTGTGTGTCCACTATGAACGCAGTAATGTGGAGGCTGTCTTAATATGTAATCCTTATTTTGGGTCACTCTGCATACTCTCTCCTGCCGCTTTTCACCAAGTTACGGAGGAAGCACCGGGCGCTTTGGCGCCTTAATGAAACACTGTACCAAGTGCATGTTGGGCATTGTGCCGTCCTTAGAAAAGAAAAAGAGATAAATGAGCCATAATGCAGAGAACGTGTCAAGTCTCCCCTTTACATTCACCTCGAATGTTATTTGCCCATCGTCTGAAGGTTGCCTCCCCCACACAAACACAGTGCTTTGGAAACGAAGTGTTTCCTTCGTCAGGCGAGAGGGAGGACCCGCTCGAAAAATCTAGTTTCGGTCGCTGGTCACTGAATGGATGCCCTGTCTTGCCGACGGGGCTAGCGGAGCAGAAGCGCGATGGCGGAAACGAGCAGCATGCAGAACGCTGTGTCTGAAGAAACTCGAGACGATCGACAGTGTTGAAAATAACTGTCGTGTCAAATGTTACCCGCGATCAACATAACCATTTGAAATATCCGTTTGTGAAGTTACAGTGTGGATTCTTCATCGTCTAACTAACTAGCTAACTTCATGGAGCTGAGCCCTTCTTGAGAAGCCGCCAGTTATGCAGCTACTCAAGAATTTTCCAGCATTTCCGGAGGTTCATTACCGTGTTCACAAAAGCCCTCGACTGATTCCTATGCTGAACCTGATCGACCCAGTCAAATATCACCCCATCCTATCTCTGTTAGATCCATTTTAATAGTTTCACCCACCTATGTCTTGGTCTTCCTAGTGGTCTCTTTCCTTCTGACTTTCCCACCTATATCCTTTATGCATACCTCTTCGGCCCCATTCGTGCTACATGCCCTGCAAATCTCATCCACCTTGGCTTGATTACAAGTTATGAAGCTCCTCATTATGCAGTTTTCTCCAACCTCCTGTCACTTCATCCCTCTCCGGTCCGAATATTCTCAACACCCTCAGTCTGTGTTCCTCCCTTAGTGTCAGAGACCTAGTTTCGCACCCATACAGAACCACAGGCAAAATCATATTTTCGTACGTATACTTTCGTATATTCTAATTTTTATGTTTTAAGACAACAGACGAATAGACAAAAGGTTCCGGACTGAATGGTAGCAAGCCTTATCCGAGTCCAGTCTCGTCCTAATTTCCTCCTCAGTCAACTTCTTCTTCTGTCGTCTCTTTTTAATCTACTCGTCCTCTTCTTCGAACATGTTCAGGTTAACAAAATTGAGTTGGTTACTTAATTATCCGTAGTTTATTTAGGCGAGCTGTCAGCAACTCGGTGTAGCAGTGATGATGGAATAGTGATGCCCAGTAAGAAAGGGTATGGGAGGAAGCGATCGTAGCCTCGGCATTTGTGTCCACTCACTGAAAGGAACACAACATAATTGGTGTTCCAGCCGAGTTTCAAACCCGACACCTGCGGAATACAAGTCAGAAGCGTTCCTGCTTGCCGCACCTCGCTCGGCAGCATAAATGGGCGAGCTGTGTCTGTAAGGATTACAGTAATTTGTGTGTTTAAGAGTCATTACGTATTTTCCCCTTTATTTCATTGAGCCTATAAATACATTGGTATGCTAGCCACGAATGGGTTGGTACGCTTGAACCTCGTATAGTGGCTGCGACACAAGGCAATTTGTATGCAAATGTGCTGAAGGTGTGAGAACTTCCTTGGGATGTCAGACGCATGAAATATGGAGTGAGTCCATGTATAATCTAGTCCACACACAAACTTGATCCGTTGCCATAATGGACTCAAGACACACGTTTTGTGGTAAATTCATGCAAGGAACTCATCTAAATGATGTTTAGGAATGCAGTTCATGCCCCACAGAAAACTCACTCCGTCTACATGACGCATATCAGTCGGTTAATGCTGTTTAGGGGAATAGTCACGCTGTATTCTGAGAATCATATCAAACAATAAATACGCTGTAGGAAAAAATCTCAAATCGTGTTGTGCTTATGATTACCTCCGCTGTTTGAAGAGTTACATTTCATAGAACGTCTTCTTCTTGATGGATGTACTAAGTTATATTGAGTGTACATGATCGTCTATGATACCTCCATTCAGATCGCCAATCACAGTGGGCGCGCGATCTGAGGCATGAACTGTCTTCGCCCTCTGAAACAGTAGGATCGTGAGTTCGAATCTCACTCACGGCATGGATGTTTGTCTGCGTTTATTCTGTGTTCGTCTATAGGTATCGTCCTTGCGACGGGCTGATCCCTCGTGAAAGGAGTCCTACCGACTGCGTAAAAGATTAAGAACTGAAAAAGCGGCCAAGGTCCAACATCGGGCTGTAGGGCCATAGATAGATACAGAGGATGGATAAAAATATGGAAACACCTCGTGAAATGCATGCCTGAATTGAAGTGTTTATTTAGCGACGTTTGTAGGTCACGCTGTTGTATCTGCCCAGCACCACTACCTGTACAACCTCCGCAATACGTTGCAAACTTCATTTGTTGTCGAGACAGTGTTCTGTGCAATTTTTTGTGCATCACGTCAGAGCTAACAGAATTCGAAGGCGGGCAAATTGTTGGGGCCCATATGGTGGGTGCTTCCGTAACCAAGGTAGCCGAGGTTTTTGGTGTTTCGCGAGGCAGAGTATCCAAGATTATAACCGTATACAAGAGGACTGAAAAAACCGCATCCGATAAACACCAGCGTGGACGGAAATGTGTGTTGAGTGATCGATACAGACGAACATTGCATGGGATTGTGACGAAGAATAAGAAGACTGCAGCTGCAAAAGTGACTGCTGAACTGAATGTCACGGCCACAAACCCTGTCAGCACCAAAACTGTACGAAGAGAACTCCACAAGCAGGGTATTTCTGGACGATCTGCAATTCCAAAGCCACTCATCAGTGATCAAAATGCCACTAAGAGGAGAGTGTGGTGCCCAAGTCATAAAACCTGGACTATGGAGCAATGGAAGACGGTCATTTGGTCGGATGAGTCCACCTTCACACTGTTTCCGACTTCTGGCCGAGTTTACGTCTGGAGAACGCCATCCCAAGCTTACGATCCAGATTGTTCGCTGCCAAGAGTGAAACATGGCATGGGCAGCCATATCGTGGTATTCTGTCGGATCCATCATTAGCCTGCAAGGTCACGTCACTGCCAACGACTATGTGACCATTTTGGGCGACCAGATCCATCCCATGGTGCAAACTTTGTTCCCTAATGGTGATGCCATTTACCAAGCTAACAATGCCTGTGTTCACATAGCTCACATCGTCCAGGACTGGTTTTCTGAGAACGAAGATGAAGTGTCACGTCTGCCATGGCCCCCACAATCGCCAGATATCAATATTATTGAGCCTTTGTGGTCTGTTTTGGAGA
>NW_019739960.1:686929-723942 GCF_002891405.2 Cryptotermes secundus
ATCCAACCAGAGGAGGCTAAGAGGGATATACAGGCACGTAGACAGCAAGGTGATCTCATGAGCCTCCTTTTTTTTCAAAATAAAATAATTAGGCGTAAAAATATATATCTTAGTAGCCAAATCATAGAAACTGATACATGATCACCAGTTCTTTCCAGAACTTCTTTTTAGCCTTCGTTGCACTTTGAATGCCTAATTAAGCATCCCAGTTAATTTCGTGCTAGCATCGCATTAGTTTTGTGCCGACGAAACTGAGATCTGTTGGCTTAATGTCGAACCTCGTGACATCGCGTTGCGTGCAGCGGACAGTGATCATGACAGTGGTCTGTTATGTTTCACAAATAAATGTCTCACGGAAATTACTTTCATTTCCGTTTTGAATTCTCTGAGGCTTTCGCATTTTACGATACCTGTGTACATTCACTCATATATTGCTGGAAAGAAGTCACAAATCAAAATTAGAATGGCGAAATTCATGATGGTTTACGTTCTCTACATATTTAATGCGTTATTTCTGTGCTTTCTTTAGGCGTGACGAAAGGTACAGAGTGGTTAAGCATATGTACTATCCTTTATCGAAGAGAAGGCGAGGCAATCATCAAGGACCGCAACAACACATGGGAACTATTTTCGGACTAGTCTTACCATTATTATCAAGTGAACGGTGGAATGGTTAAGATTGACAATTTCTAACCATTACTTGCCTCACCTACTTTTAGTTGGAGAAGGTTGCCTAGCTGTTCTGGTAGTGTGCGTGCACATCGCTTACTGCACGAGTTGTACATAGACACGTTTGAGATGAATATGTCACTATTCATGAACCCCCAATACCGTGATAACAGACTACCTACTCTATGCCTATTATTATTATTATTATTATTATTATTATTATTATTCGGTCTAGAAAACCGAAATTAGCAGCCGTGGAGATTCGTTGCGCTGACCACGCGACACCCTCTATCCTCTAAAGTTTGCACTAACTTCTCCGACAAGCGGCAGTCGCTCGGTCGGCATAGTTCGCCTGCGCACAAAAACCGCGGATTTTGTTTTCTATTATTATTATTATTATTAGGTTATGTACATGTACGAAGAATGGAAAAGCATCTCCTTCCGAGAATACGATGGAAATATCAACCAAGAGGAAGAAAAACTGCGGAAGACCAAGAATGCGGTGGAATGTTGTGGAAGCGTAGATATAGATGCACCATTCTTGACCGCTGCACTAGATGGAGGTGAGTGGTGAGCTTTACGCTCAGGTCGCTTTACCCTCAAGGAAACAGCCCCCAGTGCTGGCTGGGCCACAGAGCCGGTCTGGACGCTGTGGTGGATTGCAGAAAATCTCCCCCTTACCGGCAGTTGAACCCTGTCGTCGATCCCTTAACCCGTCACTGTACGACCCCTCTGTCGGGTCCGTTATGGTTAGTAAACTGAAACTTCTGTGAAGTTGTAAATGTGTTTACAGCGTTCCGAGAGACTCCGTCCTTTTCAATGTTGAAATACTGCTTTGGAAGTTTTACAGATTTCCTTACAGAGTCATCGACTTCTCTGTGTACTGTGACATGTTGATATGTATTACGTAATTTGTATAAACTCTTCTGTACTCTGGGCCGACGTTCAGGATTTCAGTCTAATTAAAGCCCAAGTCGTGTTGCGACTGACGGTTAGTCTGTCTTTGTGTCGACCCCCGCCCCCCCGCCGTCTTTATCGTCGTGGACGCCCTCTGCGCGCGAACGGATCTATCTTTGTCGGTTCTTAATAGTAATTAGCATTGCATTATATTTTGTATATATAAATGCATTACCGCGCGGCTGCCTGAACTACGCTAAGCTCTTCTGCTGGGAGCACACGGGTCAGGGCTACCTGCATTCAACTGTAACATCCCCGGCTCTTGTAGCGACCACATCGGCTAAGAAGTTTGTTTGAAGAATTATTTCTATGGGATAATTAGGTCATATAGTCCAGTGATGGTTCATCCGTCGCATTGGAGTACACGTCGCCTCCATATTCAGAGTTGAAACGTAAGCTAACCAAGAAATCAGCTGTTCTTGTTGCCTGTTTCGAGCTGGTTTATTTGCTTGGCCAACACTTGGACCCTGAAGGCGGAAGCGACTTATTGCTCCGAAACGTCTGTTGACCTGCAGATCACACGACGTTATATCCCAGAAGACAGAAGTTTCCATAACCACCGCTGTGACAACCTCCGTATGTTACATATTTCTTTACTCTGCACACTTGTTTAAGGACTATTAACCATTATCACTTTAAGACATGATGATAACTACCATGAACAACATTCTCTCGCATTACAAATTCTACATTTTTCAAATATATTCTGTATATTTATATGATTCATGTGATTCGCTCAGTAAAGAACAGTAATTTCCCTAAGGAGATTAAACCAGTCTGGTTTTGTAATGAAGACCCGGTGTCCTCTTTCTTACGAAAGTCTTGAATTTTTAAATATTCTTTAGATGGACGTCATACTTGAGAGTCCCGTGTGGACACCGTAGCCCTACGAGTCGTAAGAGGGGAGGAGAAGGGAACCCAGTGCCTGGGGGATATAACTGGGCGACCCTCTTCTTGGGGGATATAAATAAGGGGATATGGCGCTCCAGGTTGGGGGAGTCCCGAATCTGAGACAGTAAAATGTGGTCATGAGTCCCGCGGAACTCGGAACTTGAGAATGACGGCGCTGGCGAGGACCAGCAGCAATTGTAAACGACAGACCTATCCTCTCGTCAGAGAGTATGTTACATAACGACTATAACCGCAACTGTTCAGTTAGAAAAAATACTGGTCGTGAGTCTCAAGAGGCTTGTCGTCAAGAGGAACTGATTAGCGGCAAACCGTCAGCCGTAAAATAACTCTTGACTCTGATCCCATACTTGAAACGGTTAAGGAATGGTGCTTAGATGTGTGTGTATTTGCTCTTGTCCAGGATGTCGTTAGTTTTCAAGTCTGTCTCAGCTGTATTTTGTATTCTGCAGTTTCGCGTCTACCTAACCACCCAGCTGAAACACGGACCTACTTTCCATTGAATTTTAATTTTACTGTAAATAATAAAGTGAGTTGAAACTTACAAAATTATAATGCTGCTTGGGTTCACGCTATGCTGATATATTCATTCTGATAGTTTCCATGTATGCCCTATCTAATTACGAAGCCATATTGCCCATATCCTGAGAGTTCCCAAAGGACATCGTAAACATAACATAATCTCGATACCATGACGCAAGCAAATGACATCTGATGTAGGCATAATTCGAGTATATACAGGACTGGATGTCTTCAGTCTCCTATCTCGGACCTAATGTATAACACGCAAACACAGTAATAAACTCAGTCTGTGCTCTCGATACAGTGTTAAAGCTATATGCAAGTGCTGCAGTACAGTTTCTGGATGCGATTCTGATTATCTTTACTAGGCTTTGTTTTGAATTAATGAGTATGCTTAATTTATTAATTGCAGTTTTGTTCGTTCCGACTGCCACGTGTTAAGGAAGGCAGTCTCAGCTCGGATAAAAATTGGTGCTTATTCTAGTTATTTCTAAATTTTATACATCAATACATACTGTAACGGATTTGATCAATGCGTTGCCAGGCAACAGCTCTGTAAACACGGTGCAACACACAATAGCTGTTTTCTGTAGGTCCGACCGACGCGCCAGTAGAATGGCTGGATAGCAATCAGGTGATATATGTTTACTGTAGGTACATATCCATTCCACTGCTATATAGTAGTTCGTCCAAGGCAGTAACGAGTGAGTACCAGCGGTAGAAGCACACAAACAAGAGGATAGCAGTAAGCTGAAGGAGTATTGGGAGTGTGTAATTTAGTGAGACTTATAGTTCCTGTGTTATAAATCCGTGAAGACTAGTGGATATATACTGAAGTGAGTAGTGCAGAGTGCTTTGTAGTGTGTAAATCAGCAATAGTGTAATAATTAATTGCAGTTACGACGTGTAGGTGGTTAATAAATCCAATTACAAATCCGAACCCCGTCTGTAGTAACTAATACGCGTGACAGTAGACGGGGATTGGATTGATGACTCGATATATTGACCACTTTAACACACGACTCTTGGCTACAGTTAATTATAGCGTCATCGCTAATTTCCACACTCCACAAATCACTACAGCGCGCGCTAAGCCTTCCCAGCCTGCTTTCACTAATCGTTTTCTGATAATGGGTCTTAACAATTTAGATTCTTCATCATCTGTGCTCACTTCGTTGCTCGGTCTGAACTCTTGCTCCAATTGACCAACTCCCAGACTGGCGGCCATCTCACACCAACCTCCTACTTTTTTCTTCGCAGACTGACTTACAACTGACTAATGCTCAGAGTCAGAGTCAGAATTATTTTACGACTGGCGGTTTACCTTCATTCATTTCGTCTTGGCAACAAGCCTCATGAGACTCACGACCAGTATTTTTTTTTTCCAATTGAACGCTTGCGGTTATGGTCCATATGTAACATTGTCTCTGATTAGATGATGGGGCTGTCGTTTAAAATTGTTGCTGGGCCTCGCCAGCGCATTCATTCTCAGGTCCGAGTCCCGCGGGACTCATGACCACATTTTACTGTCTGAGATTCGAAACTTCCCCCGCCTGGAGGACCAGGTCCTGTATTTCTATTCCACAGAAACAGAGTGGCCCAGTTATAGCCCAGGCAATTGGTTCCCTTTTCTTCGCCTCTTACTTCTCGCAGGGCTACGGTGGAGGTATTCGACCCCGCCTCCACACGGGATCGAGCTCGACTACTGGGCGACCAATGACCTTTTGCAGCAGTTACTCTATTATTGCGCGTGGACTTGCCGTGTGAGCCTGTTTGTTTCACGGTCGCTACCTAGTAACGGATCTACACTACACTATATTTTATAGGCGACAAACGCTTCTTGGCGCGGAGTGTCCCGAACTGATTGGCATTTGTAGAAGAATACATGAATATATTTGCCACTGTAAGCTCGGTTAGTGGAATATCTGCAGCATCTAGGCTAGGACATGGAGACAACATGTCGATTTTAATACCTTCAGGCATGAAATTAATCTGCATAATATTTGAATACTGGCTTGCGATTGCGCAGAAGACGCTACGTCTCCATTTCAAACGCCACCTGGATAATGTGTTTACGTAAATATGTGTAATTTCTGTCATTGCTAGGAATCGTGTGAAACATATAAATGCAATTCATTCATTAGTATTCTGTCAAGACGACAGGTCCACAGTCTCTTCCAAAACAGTTCCTCCAATTGATGCGATCTAGAGCTTTCTTCTTCAAATGAAAATATCCTCTTCTGTCCCCAAGGTCATCCAGCATCTTCTTACGTCTTCTTCCTCGTCTTCATCTGGGCAAAATTCGGAGCTTTATAAAGTTAAAGAAGGTGATATTCATAGTTACCACTGTGCTCTGAAGTGAATGAATTTGTGCTTCAAACCCCCATATCTGAATTCTTTATTATGAAATTAAAATTCTCTGATACCGTCACCGTAACCAGTGTATGCAAAGCAAAGCAAAGCATCCGCTTCCTTCTCTCTGATACTTCTGTTGTCGCCCAGCATATTTTAAGAGCAGTTCTTATGTCAGATATTCGTTCGGCATTTTATACACCAATCAAATCATATTACATAGTACACATCCTATTATACGATATATATATATATCGTACTTTAGAACACTTGATTTCATTGTACATAAGGGTGTAACAGCTTTACGCATTTTAATGTAATAGGTGTGAGAGCCGGGATAACTTAGTCGGTATAGGGATTATACTACAAGCTGGGAGGCCGAGGGGTCGGGGTTCAACTTCCAGTAAGGGCAAGGGTTTCTCCCGCTGGGTCCTACCCAGCCTCTTGTACAGTGGGTACCGAGACTAATGCGGATGGCCAGTGAAGCTGAGGTTAAGATTGATGGAGCTGTACCTCCACTCTTCATGTAGTGGCACTTCATTAATGAAGCCCGGGAGTGACATCACCTTCTACCTAATATAATAGATGTGTGTGTATTACGAATGTTTGCATGTCTGTATTGCGAATGCAAATGAGTTCTCTGATTATATCCAGTTTGTGACAGAACTGTGTTTGTACTGTAATTTATGATATCCATTTCTGCGTACATCAGCCGGGATTGCTCAGTCGGTATAGCGAGGGTCTACTGGCTGAACGGCCGGGTTCAATTACCCGCAGGGGCAAGATATTCTTCTCTACTCAACAGCTTTCAGACCGGCTCTGGGGCCCACCAAGCCTCATATCCAATGGGTACCATGGTCTCTTTCCCCGGGGGCGAAACGACCGAAGCGTGAAGCTGATCACTCATGTCCATCTATTGCCGAGGTCAAGTACCCAGTTGGGACACCACCCACTAATAAGCGAATTTTTTAATTTTAAGTCTTCTCAACTGGACTCTTCTTTATGACCACTTTGCACGGACCACGCAGAAAACACAGCCTGTTTATTGGGAAGGCGTGTTTACAGCGCCGTTGCATAGCAACGGAAGTCACTCCATTGTTGCTTGCGTATTCGTTGCCGCTGGAATATGTTTACAGAGTCATTGCCTAGCAATGAACGTATATTCTTACTTCGCTTTTCCGCATTTCGGGCGTCATGTCACAGTATAGGTAACTTAAAACTTCGAACTGCAAGAACATGGCTCATGTTTTGATGTAATGCACGAAATAAAGATAAAGATCTGTCAGAGGGTGTCAAAACTGGCGAAATCTACGAAAATGTGGCAGTTTAGTTGTTATTCAGACGGCTCCACCTCTGTCTCTTGAAGCGCGATAATTGTAAGAGGTATCAGCCTCACTGAAAAGTTAGCCTCTTGTTGCTGCGAGTAAGTATACTGTTTGCTTTGCTGTTTCCGAGCGTCCATTATCAAGTTAAAACTTGGTAGTGAAATTATGGACTTGAACACACGAATTACAGATGTACACGCCTCGATTCACTTCGTTGTAGCCTGAGATCGATCGATCGATCTTCAGGTCCTTAGTTTACAGCAATAGCCTCTGAAGTGTCCTACGTATACAGTGGACCCTCCGGGGGGGGGGGTGTTCCTCTACGCCAGCTAGCTGGGAGACGGGTGTTCTCTCTTGTCTATAGTTTGAACTCCCTACTAAGTTACAAGGAATTCCACAAGAAGTAACAGAAACAAATAGAAAATTTATTAAACAAGAAATAACACAGAAAAAAAACAAACAATGAATGAGCACAGGAGACTAGAATATTTCAGATTACCAAGAGACGGCTTGTCAAACTCAATCTAGTAAATCAGCACAGATAATTACCTTTACATTGCAACAGGACAGCCATGTTACGGCACAACTTAAAACTCTGCTCAGAACATCAATATGAACAATTACTTCTACAGTTGCATAAAGAATAAACAATAAACCACACACGTGGCTTGTATCTCTCTGATTACACATGGACAGCCATATCATGGAACATACTCGTAATTCAACTTGGAAAATCAGTTCAGACCATTACGTTACATTTCCAGAAGGGAACACGTAAGGTTCAACTCAAACAAAAATCAGTCACGCTAATACCAATACTTCTCCACACTGGGAACAGGCAGCAATGCAATACCATGATAATTCCACCTTCAGTATTTCAAGAAACTTACAATGCTTACACTGGCTTACCTGGAGAAGGCCCTCCCTGCCTGGAGTCTACCGACCAAACCATCCCAAATAATTTATTACAGCGCTGACCGAAAGGGAATTTAGTTGCGGAAGAACACGTCCGCACTCCGCGACGTCCAGGCAGGAAGAGAGCGACTTCAGTCGAACGGGCAAGGACATAGGGTACAGGGATGATGTAAGCACGCCACGGATTACAGAGCAAAAAAAATGAAGAAGAGTGGGAGGAGAACAGTGCAAGCCGCTGCTGCCATCATTCGAAGAGGGCATCTCTTTGCAGTGAGCCGAAGAGATCGGCTCAGGATCGCCCCCTTCCTCTCAGAAGAAACTTGACCCTCAAGGACGACTGCCGGCAAGCGTCGACTGGAGATACGCGAAGGGCTCTCGACGTATAATGTGTGTATACGGAGGAGACGGCTAACAACAATTCAGTCCAAGTCCTTGCCTCCACCACAGCACCACAACTCGACGGGAGCAAAACACCAGGACGCAAGAGACGGCAACACTTTTTGTCCAAATCCCCTCAGCGCTCCTTTTGCTCTCCCGGAGCACCGGCACCATCACTACCCCGAGACAGCACAACACAGTCTGCAGGGGTCCATAACTCAGGAGGCCCTTCCTTGCGATACTCCTCTTGCCAGGTAGCTGACGAAATGAGCCCCTCCGACGACCCGGGCCTTGGGCACGGCGGAGGCATCCAGTCGCAGGCTTCGACGTTGAAGAGGCTGGCGGCAACCAAGGAAAGGAACAAATGGAAGAACGTGATTCGGCTAGAAGTCACAAAAGAAAATAAAGTCAGAAACCAGCCTTAAACCTTGGATAAAACTCTAAACAACACCAAATAATACCTAATAGCGTGATACTTATACTTGGGCTAAGAAGTTAGCCCCGAACAAAATATTTCTTCAATTGAGAAACATGAGCCTTACGTAAGATAACTCCAGTGTTCGGATTTGCCAACAAAACAGTGACATCCGTCAAATACTTAGAAATAACCATGGGATCTGACCATCTCATACTAATCTTAGCGGACCTTTTTTGGACCTTGGAGCTCTGTGGATGGAGACGTACCAAGACCAGATCTCCCACCTGAAACTCCGCCTCCCTTCTCAGTACATTGTAGCGCCGAGCAACCCTATTTCTAGCCTTCCTCAAGTTTTGCAAGGCCGTCCCCCAATATACCTGCATATCCGCGGGGGGTCGCTGTAAGTCCAGTTCAGAGAACTCCCAACGTAACCCAAAAGGATGGTTAAGTTCCCGACCAAGGAAAAGCACGGCGGGTTGGGTTCCAGTACTCTCATGCCAGGCGGAATTAAACGCCATGGCTAGCATAGGGAGATTCTCGTCCCACGAGGTATGTTGAGAGTGGTGGTAGACGGTAAGGGCTACCTTCAAATTTCGGTTAAACCGCTCCACCTGAGAGGCTTGGGGATAATAGGGGGAGGTAGTAATATGTTTAATCCCCCAAGAAAAACAGGTGTTATAAAACAGGCGAGACTTAAACACAGCGGCATTGTCCGAAACGATGGTCTGAGGAAGACCAAAACAGGGGAAATACCCCTCCTCCAGGGCCTTGACCACTGCTTCAGAACAGATCCTTCTGACTGGGTACATAGTGACAAATTTGGAGAAGCCATCTAACACAACCAAGATGGCCACATTCCCCCGCCGACTCCGGACTATCGGCCCCACGAAATCGATGAAGACACGCTCTAAGGGTTTGGTGACAATTTGACTATGGTGAAGACCCACCTGGGTATTTTGGGCAGGTTTTGCCTTCTGGCAGGGCTGACAATTGCGCACATATTCGGAAACATCCGACCTAATGCCAGGCCAGTAAAACACCTTAGATATACGAAGGAGAGTTTTCGCGACCCCCAAATGCGCCCCCAGGGCCGAATCATGAAAATATTCCAGAACCGACCCAAGTGACAAAATCTTAAATAAGTTGTGGCCTCACAATCACACAGGATGTGTGATTCGTTTTCTTGTAGGCACCTTTCACGGGTTGAGTTATCTGTCAGTCCCAACTTGAAAAGGTGTCCTTTCAGGTGGCAGTGTCCAGTAAGTAATCCTGCCACCCATCTTAGTTGATCGCTGTTTAATCTCATCAGATCCTTTGTTCTTCTGGTAGAGGGTCCTGATATGAAACCCTTTGCCTATTTGAGTCTAATTATGGATTCCCAAAGTCACTGGCATTAAGGTAGAAGTGCATAGACTGAGGGTGTTTGAGAACTCGGTGTTGAGATATTTTATACTGAAGAGGGATCAAATGATAGAAGGCAAGTTGGATAAAATTGCATGATATGGAGCTTCATAACTTGTACTCTTCGCCATATACAATTAGACTGATCAAATCAATTAGGATTAGATACGCAGAGCATATAGCACGCATGGGATAGAAGAAGAATACATACAGTGTTTTCATGGGGAAGCCAGAAGGAAAGAGACCTCTAGGAAGACCTAGACATAGGCGGGAGGATAATATTAAGATGGAAATAGAAATGGGGTGGGGTGGACTGAATTCATGTGCTGTCAGAGACCAGTGGCGGGCTGTTCTTAACAGCACAATGAACATTCGAGTTTCATAAAGATTTGGGAAATTTTTTAGTATCTGAGGAGCTGGTGTTATTTCAAGAAAGAGTCGTCCCCATGGAGCCCGTTTCGTTGTTAGTTGGTTAGATAATAAGCTGTTCACGAAAGGAGGTGCTTCCAAAAAGACTTGCGTTTGCTTTGCATGGTCACTGAACAAAGGCACGGCCCTTACCAGCCAGTAAGTAGAGGCTATGAACGTGGAAGAGTGGAGCTTGCTGAAATTGGTTTGTAGGTCGGTATGGCACTGGAAATCTGTCATCTCCACATGAAATTCGGCTGAATTTTGTCTTGAACTTCAAACGATATTGAAAATAAGTTGATTATGGCCCGAAATTGCCTACTGAGTATCTGGAATTCTTGTTGAAGGAACTGAATTTCTTCGGATTTCTGAACTTTGCCGTTCTCAGAATTGGGACGTGAGCCATGTTGTTTATTCTCACGTGTAGCTTCGCATTCGAAGCTGCTTCTCCTTTCTTTATTTTTATTGTTTCTTTTTTCTCTTGCCCCAGATATTTCACTGGCAATGTGGTTCGCTGCTTGTAGGTTGATGCTTACCTGATTCGTGTGTTGAGCGATGTCAGTAGACGCACATGCAGTCACGGGGTTTCCCCTTCCTTTTCGGGAGTAATTTCGATTTTTCCCATGTCACCACGAGTTTAGGCTTCCGACCGCGACTCAGCCGACGAAATTCCTTATAACAGAAGAGATAACTCCATACTCAGATCCCATACCAGTCATGAAATCTTAAATTGGCGATATTCTTTCTTTTTACTGAATTAACGAGATCTGGAACCACTGTTAGAACATTCATCATTTTAGGGGATGTTGCAGGAGCATTTTCTTGCCGTATCAAATAATAGCATATTATCAGATCGCAATCCGTTGTATTCTTCACGTCGCTGGTGATAAGCCGAGACATGGCACTGTTCCTTGCTTTATCTCCGGTCAATGTAGCCTCTCTGTTGGGATATTCAGGCTTCGCAGGACCTGCCCTACTTTTCCATGTAAACCTACAGCTATTTGCAGTGGTCCTTTCATTGTCACTGAGGCAGCTAATTACTGTTATATTTGACTGCATATCTGCTCCATGACCGAAAATAGCGAGTTGCCTCGGGACGCGCACGTTGGTGCTTTCATTCATTCATATAGGAAACCAATGAACCGGAATAGCGCAGTTGGTATGGCGACGGGTTGCGGCTGGTCGGCCGGGCCTCGATTCCCGGCAGAGGCAAGAGATTTTTGTCTACTTTTTAGCGTTCAGATCGGCTCTGGAGACCACTTAGCCTCCTATTCAGTGGATATCGTGTTCTGTAACCTTCGGGGTGAAGCTGAGGTAAGGATTAGTGGAGCTCCTCCAGACATCTTCGTGACATGATGTGCTTAATCAGTTAAACCCAGAGACAACTTTACTTACTTTGCCTTCAGCGATGTTCATGAGTTCATGTTCCAGCGGTCAGTCTTCACATCATGTCAGTTTAGAAATGACGTTTTTGCTAGGAATTGTAAAATCTGCAGTTGCCTCTAAGCATTCGCTGAATGGTTTAATTCTTCTCTTTGCTATATTTCTGCAGAGAACGTCTCGTTTGAAGGCTCATTTTTGAAGTAAACTTCTCTGTTGAGCAAGACAGTTTTGAAGCTGAGTTATTTTGCCCCTTATTAACTGACCTGACATGCCTGTCAGGTGTGATGCGTTGTTTATTTCGTACTGTATTTTGAACTACATTTTAATTACAAACGATGCAACCAGCCGCCGTTTTCTTTCGGACCGTTTTAAATAATTATTTTATTATAGTAATTTCCGGAAATTTATAATTATTTTTAATTTGACCGTTTTATTAATTTATATATATAATACATATTCGGCCATTAATTAAGTAATGATTGTGACTTTTATAATGTATTGATTTGTCTTGCTCTGGCAGCGCAATGTTTCGGAGGAAATTTTGTGATGTCAAGACACCAGTTTGTCTCCTCCTTAACACCTCTCTGTAGCCGTAAGTTTTCGAACTAGAAGTTGGAGGGCGACGCGGCCCAAGCTAAATATTTTTCGAATGTTGAAAAGGACTACGTAAATGCCAGCGAAACAAATTTGTAACGAGGAAATTATGATGTAGTTGCCCAGTTTGAATGTAGCCTGTCAGCTGAGGGAATTACGCATTTTCTGCAAAACGGCGCGTTTTATTTTAGCGTTGTTTTCTAACCTGAAGTTCACTTTGCGTCACCTCTTGGACCAGACCAGACCAGACGTGTGCTGAGCGGTCACTAAATTTCTATATTAAGGTTTATATTTGAACTGAAGGATCATAAGTTATTAAGGAAAGTGACGTGCAAAATTTGATATTGCATTCAAATGAGTTTTATAAGAAGGACTTATTTAAGTGCAAGGTTTGGGACTATGAGTTTCCAACAGTAACAGGATGAACAGTGAATTGTGCTGTGCGTCTCTAAATGTTTCATCATGTGTTCCGTGGTGTTACGTAGTGGCGGAACCACTGATGCTGGTAGTTTCGGCCGTTAACTCCCTTGAGATTCCCATGTTATCCGGCTCCCTAGTCCGGCCACTCAGATCCCGTTTAAGTAAAAAGTAAAAGTAAAGCTATCCATGTAACAGGCCATGGAGGCTCATAGTGTTGTGAGACGTTGAGGTTCCCACATTTTCTCGACAATCGGCTCATGGATGTCGGTAAGGTTGTCAGCCTTTAGCGGCGGCTGCCTTTTATCCCCAAAAAGACTTCTGGTACTCATTTCTGTTAGAGGCTGAGTCGACCCCAGGGTCATAGTGCGGCTGGAAGGATTAGGTAAATTGAAAAAAAAAATGACCTCATCGGGATTCGATCCCGCGACCTTCTGGCTCGTAGCGTAGTGCCTTAACCAACTACGCTACCGCGTGCTCCCCCCCCCTCAAATCCCGTTTACCTTCCCTTATTTACATTTGTGTCAGTACATCTCACATTGTGCGCCCATCCCTTTTAATATTATTCCTAATAACCCTGAAGGGAGAAGTGAATGAAGGGCGAGAGGTTCGCGTCCTGAAGTCCTCCCACGAGTTTTGTTTACTGCGGCCATAATAGGACACGACAGGTTATTTAAAGAAGTCTCAGTGAAAAACCTCAGAGCATTCTGCATTTATTCTGCATTGTGAACGCTGTAACATTATAATACTGCTGAATCTGAATGTCGTTCAGAAACAATCAGCTGCGCCCTTGAAACCGCCAAATAACTTCCCTGCTGTCACGTGTATTAGGGGTGTGTCTGTAGGCGGGGTTTCGATTGCGTAATTGGATTTATTGCACTTATACACTCAACTCGTAGCCACAAATAATACAGCGCTGTTGCCGATCTGTACACTGTACAGTTCACCGTTACACACACACTAGGGTTCTCAGTCCTCACTAGACGTATCCTGGTAACGGATTTCAACAGTCTCACTGTCACTGCAGCACACACAAAGTCTTCTTTGCACAGCCTAATTCCTTTCTTGTCATCTCTTCTCAATCGTCTTCCACTACCACCTCAAGAGACTATCGATTATTTCCGTTTTCCTGGGATCATCGTGATATGACCTCGGGGCAGACCCAACAGAAAACACCGTTTTCATCTTGAATATATGGGGCAGGGCATGTAGCACGAATGGCGGCAAAGAGGAATACATTAGAATATTGATGGGACAGCCAAAAGGAAAGACACCACTAGGAAGACTTGGACGGAAATGGGATAATAATATTAAAATGGATTTTAGATAGGCTCAGGATAGGGACAAGTGGAGGGTCCTGGGGAACACGGTAATGAACCCTTGGGTTCCATAAAATGGTATGAAAGTCTTAAGTAGCTGCGCAACTGGCGGCCGCGGGCCGCCGCGGTGGGAAGCCAGCGACTAACCGCTTGAGCTATGGCGCGGCCCTCTCCATGAAGTTACTTCACTTAGTTATCACGTATATATTTTTGCGGTCCCTGACCACGGTTGCCTATCACAGGCCAAGATTCTTAGTTATGTATTGCAACATGGACTGCCGTAATAAGATGAGGGCTTCCTGTGACGAAACGCCATCTAGTGTGGCAGGTACACTATGTACCACTTAACATTAATTTGCTGCGTTTTATAAGCCTGTACGTTTGTATCATCTCTTTTTATATGTCATATTTTGTATGTATTGTATTATGTTGTGTTTTTCTTGCAATTAATGGAAAATTTATTTTCATTTAACTGCTTTTCGCGAAATGGCTCTCGTGAAACAGGGAGTCGATGCATTAATTTTTAGGTTTTAAGTCACGAGATAAACCGTTTCACGCGCTTATATTATGAAGTCTTTCTTTGTTTACTGGTGTAGTACATTGCATGTTTCGGCAGTAAATGTCATCAGCAGGTGATGTACATAAATCTGCCAAATATATGTAGATAGAACTGTAATTAATAAGGTCGGCTAGCACGTAATTTTACAAAGACATGGGTATAAAGATTGTAGTATTTGTATAAAGTTCGCCCCATGGTCGAAGTTATGTATACGTATTGTGACATGTAACGTGAAACGCGGAATAGTGGAGCCATAAGAGACGGAAATTGCTAGGCAACAGCTCGTTAAACATGACCTTGGCAGTGGATACGCACGCAACAGAGAAACTTTAGGAATCGGTGTTTTCTGTGTTTTCCGTGCAGAAGTTATGTAGCGGCGGCCATCAGAAAATCCAGTCATAAGTCCATGCGAAGGCGTGGCCGATTACCTCCGCCGTAGTCTTGCGAGTCGTAAGGGACGACGAAAGGGGAACCAAGTGCATGGGGAATATAACTTGGCCACCCTGTTAATGGGGGATACAAATACGGGGACCTAGTCCTCCAGGCTGGGGATGTCTCGAATCTCGGACAGTAAAATATCACGAGTCCCGCGGGACTCGGACCTGAGAATGAATGCGCTGGCGAGGACCAGCAGCAATCTTAAACGACAGACCCATCCTCTAATCAGAGAGAATGTTACATAAGGACTATAACCGAAAGTGTTCAATTGGAAAAAAAAAGAATACTGGTCGTGAGTCTCGTGAGGCTTGTCGCCAAAGCGAACTGAGTGATGGTAAACCCTCAGTCGTGAAGTAACTTTGAGCTAGTCGTAGCTAGGAGGCCATGGGTTAGTTGTGAGATGGTCGCCAGCCGGCCAGTACGTAAGACGAGAACAGAAGAAACTCCACTGTTGGGAACCGTAACCTAGAGACGCCTAGTGAAGACTATAGCAGACTGCATGAGTTCTTAAGTGTGAGTGGTTTACCAGTACTGCCGCTAATACCCCGCAGTGTTATAATTCTTTGTACTTACTACTTATAAGTGTCTAGTAACCCCAGTTATCACAGTAGCTGCGCGGTCTAGGGCATAAGCTGTCTTCGCTCGCTCAAACAGTGGAATCGTGTGTTCGAATCCCACTTAGGACAAATGTTTGGTGTGTATATGCGTTTATTCTGTGTTTATATTGTCCTGTGTGTAGCTAGCGGGCTTGCGACGGACTGATCACTCATCCAAGGAGTGCTACCGTCTGTGAAAAATGATTACGGAACTGATATGAAGCTTGGGCCCTGAAGGGGCTGGAAGAGCCATTGAAAAAAAAGAAAAAGTAACTCCAGTTAGCAGTCCTAGTCACTAACATGTGACAGTATATTACTGTATCCTTTAGATCTTTGTAACATGACGGGTCAGACTCCTTTACTTCCATTTTCTGTTTACAGCCTTCTTCGTTAACCCGGGATAAACTATAACTTGAAGTTACGTGGTGGTTTGCGTATTCTTTTCCTATAATCGGAGTAATATCTTTTCCTTTTTTATGTTGGTGAGTAGCCGAAATTGATCTGAAAACGTAGAAAATCTAAATTATTTGTAGATTGTTTGATAGTACTGAATCGATTGAGCGTACAGTGAAGATACTGGTAAGGCAACCGTTAGGAATGTAAGAGAAAGCAGGGTTTGATCGGGCTTCCAACACAGGACTACAGAATTGGCAGGCGTTATTACTGGGACGTGAAGAGCGGAGACAGTTTAGGACTGAGTTTTGAACTCTGTCTCTTCCGCATGAGGCGTCAAGTGTGGCAGATGTGAATTGCTGAGACAACTCGACGCGATATGTGGTTCGCAAAAACTGGAAGTGTATTTCTCTCATCATATGCAGATTTGTGTTTTGCATGTGCTTCTGTTCTACGTAAGGCGAGCTTGCTGGAAACTGAGTGTGGTAAAAAGTGTCCTCGTTATGATGATCTGTGTGAAGAAGAGGATTCGTCGCAATTGGTCCACAATACAGAAGTATAGACTCGTATGTGTGTGTGTGTATGCAGTTTTTTGGGACCTAATACAGAATATCCAAAAATATAAGGGAAGTTTACTCTGTACTCTTGTTATTGTGTGCAGTGCCTAGCGATGTCCAAGGATGGAAGTGGACCTTTTGGTTACAGTTTGATTACTCATTGGTAGTTTTTTTTTAAATACGTCATAATTTACTTCCCCAATTTGTGTCTGACCGAAGAGTGATGAAGTGACAGGAGCTTGGAGAAAACTGCATAATGAGGAGCTTCATAACTTGTACTCTTCTCCAAGTATAATTAGAATGATCAAGTCAAGGAGGATGAGGTGGGCAGGGCATGTCGCACGAATGAGGGAGACGAATGCATATAGAATATTCGTGGGAAAGCCAGAAGGAAGGAGACCACCGGGAAGACCAAGGCTTAGGGGGGTGGACAATATTAAAATGGATTTTAGAGAGATAGGATTGGATGGTATTGATTGGATTGATCTGCATCAGGATAGGGACCAGTGGAAGGCTCTTGTGAACCTTCCGATTCCATAAAATGCTGCGAAATTCTTGAGTAGCTGCAGAATTATCGGTTTCTCCAGAAGGGCTCAGCTCCATGTGTAAGTAAGTAAGTAATTTGTGTCTGTCCCTTTCTTAAAGCCCTGGCTGCTGTTTATAGTGATATGGACGAGGATACCAACCGTATCACAGGCGAAGTGGGGCTGACTAATTCTTGTAATGCATAATTTGTTGCTTGTGAGTTTGGTTTGGCTTGCTCAAAGTCAGTTGCAGCTCCTATAAAAGTTGTTTATGTTTTAATGGCTCTGAATTGCAGACGTTTGATGTTCTAACATGTCATTTATTAAATGTGCTTCAGTCGTTCCACTTGTTCTGGGGTGGGGGTTGGGGAACCCTTGACTTCATTATATCATGATGTTACCATTCTCCGTGAAGTCCGAAACTTCAGTCTTTCAGCATTTTACATACTTATGTAATACACGAAGGGGTGTCCAGAGAACCGCTTTTGAACTTCAAGGCCACTTAATGCATCATTATATCTATCTGTCTGTGTGTGTTACTCCCACTTGGAGCATAGGACATCCGTGAAACGCTTCGTTTCACTTTAGTTTCTTAATCTGTAGACAGTCGGCAGGACTCCTTGCACGGGGTATCAGCCTGACGCAAAGCCTCTACCTGTAGACAAACACAGAATAAACGCAGACAAACATCCATGCCGTGAGTAGGATTCAAACCCACGATCCCAACATTCGAGCGGGCGAAGACATTTCAGGCCTTAGACCGCGCGGCCACTGTGATCGGTCCTCCACGTATACAGGATATTATATAGTATTTATGAGATCACATTTTTCGATCCTGTGACATACTGACATGTTTACGAGCATGATTTTGAGCACCAGGAATGGATTGTCCAAAAGAATTTCGTGTACATATGACGTAAAAGCTTAGTACCTCCATCACAGAAAACACTGCCTCCAGTATAGAGATCAGTCGGGGAAGACATTACTACCCTGCCGGTAGCTAGACCATGTAGCGCCGAATGGTAGGTCAGTAGATGAGCGATGTACTGAAATAGGTTTCGAATGGTACAGTTTAAATACTGTCACGACATTTTACTGGAGGGACCGAAGAAACCCACAAAATACCCTATTTCACATTTTCAATGTAATAAATACAGATAGTTACCAAAAAAGACGCATGCGCAGACAAGATGATGACTATGAAGTAAGGACCATCTTGACTCTTATCAGAAGACAGAAGTAGACGTTGAAGCAAACCACTTGATTCTGTGCGCCATCTGTCAGTTCTTTTCACTATTTCATATGTCTAGTACGGCCAGTCGGGATAGCGTAGCCGGAGTAGCGACTGGCTACGTGCTGGAACGACCGAGAAGTGTCGAGTTCGAGTCCCGGTATGGGCAAGAATTTTTCTCTTCTTCACGTCGTCCAGACCGGCTGTGAGGTCCACCCAACGTCCTATCCAGTGGGTACCAGGGGCTCCTTTCCCCGGGGTAAAGAGTCCGAGGCTTGAACTTGACCACTCACCTGCAGCTAGTGCCGAGATCAAGAAAATATGGATCTATACGTCCACTCCCCCCATAAGCTTTCATGGAGTAGTTTTTAATTAGTTAATCACTGGTACAACTTTGCCTTCTGTTCACGATCTATCAGTTCTCTTCGCGATATACGCGATCTCGCGGTTACTTTCGCCATATATTGCTTTCATACATACTCCTTTAGCTTTTTTTCGCTATCACTTCACTTCGCGATGTTAGTTGTCTTCGCGTTGTTACTTCTAAACGTGATGTATCAGTTCTCTTCGCAATCTGTCGCTTCTCCTGGCTATCGGTCAGTTCAGTTTGCGGTATATTAGCTCGTTTCGCGATCTGCTAGTTTCATTTCCCTGTGACGTAACAGTCACATTCGATATACTTCATTAGGCCTAAATTAAGGCTTGTGAGATGAACAATTATGTGACCCACAGATAGCAGAACTTTCCGGCTTGGTGTATATAATGTCGGACAGTGCTTAGTAAGCACAGTATGACATGCTACCTCAGATTTGCTTGCACAGTATCAAATAATACAGGACCTCAGCACAAATCACAATAAACATTCATTGATCTGTGCTTGGCCAAACACCGAGTCACTCGGTATCCAGTCACGGCTGTCCAGAGCCGATTATTTATGTCTGTGACAGGCACAAAATGGAAGGGGAATGAATGACAGAGTACGTTTTACAGTATACTAGTAAAAAGTAAAGCTGTCCCTGTAACAGGCCGTGAAGGCCCATAGGGTTCTGAGACGTCGAGTCTCCCACATTTTCTAGACAGCTCACAGACGGCGGCGAGGTTGTGAATCTTATGCGCCGGCCCCCCTTTACCTCCAGGAAGATTCCCGATACTTCTGTTGGAAGCTGAGTCGGCCCCAGTGCCGTGGTGCGGCTGGAAGGATTAGGTCAATTGAAAAATCCAATTACCTCGTTGTGAACCGAACCAGCGACCTTCCTGCTGCTAGAGGATATGAAATCGATAAACTGAAGAGCCATATGGCAAATTGTTGTGAAAACTCTAATGAACCTTAGGAGTATTTCTGGACTAACTGATAGACTCTCGCTTGTAAGGAACGACTCACCTCCATGGAATTAGTTTCTGTTAACTCTTTGAATCCTGAATTTCATCTAAAAAAAACAAACTCCGTGGTTTTAGTCCGCAAGCGAGCTATACCGACCGAGCGACCGCCGCAAGTCGACGAAGTTAGTGCCAACTTTAGCGGATAGAGAGTGTCACGTGGTCAGCGCAACTGATCCCCCCGGCCGTTAATTTCGGATTTCTGGACCGGAGCCGCTATTTCCTTCAAATAGCTCACCAATTATCCTCACGAGGCTGAGTGAACCCCGTTCCAGACCCACTACTTCTCAGAAAATCTGGTAGCGCCAGGATTCGAACCCGGACCTGTGGATACATGGCCAGGAACTCTGACCACTAGACTACAGAGGCGGCCATCTAAATACGTATGTAATATTCACATTCCTTTGCAGTGGTCAGTTGGTTAATACTATTTACAGAATCACTTGCTGTCTTTTGTGAGAATCATACAACATATGTGTACACACTTGGCAGGTTACAGAGAACTTTAGCGTTTAAACAGGAGGTACACATCCACTTCGCTTAAAGGGTGAACTATTAGATACTCAAAATAATTTAGCTAAGGCGTACGTCTGAAGGCATCCCAGCTCTCGCGCTTCTCCATGTCATTTTCCCTGTTGGGCCGTGTGACGTCCTTGTTCCTCCTTCACAATTCGTACCCGAAAAAATAAAGCCATTATTATAAGATTTAAATATCATAGGGGATGGCTTGCATTGCTCAGTGTTACGGGTTGTTACTTGATGAGTTAAACCGATCAGCAGCAGTCATCCATATACGACTGAGAGTCAGTCAATAGGTCACAAAATGAAGTAAAAGAGCTGTAATAGACGTTAATAGGTTTTCTGTGTGTATCACTAGGCAGCAGCACAGTCCACCGTCATGACAGCAGCCGCGCCTGCACATGTTCGGAGGCTGGTTTCAGTAGTCAAAATGGTGACCGTGCTTGAGGGGTGTATTATCTAAGAGCAGCGTTATTTATGCTTTTTTGAAAAGGAGGGAAATGACTCCGTGCAAAGCATATTCAGAAAGAAATGTTTCCTCTTTACGGTTTGAAGTGTTTGTCGCGTAAAGCGATTCACAGCTGGGTGGCAAACGTTTCGTCGATGAATCGGCTGAGGCGTAAGTGCGGAAGTGGCCGAAACTACAGTCAAAAGACTTTTGTGCTGCGGCTATCAACGCACTGGTAATGCGATGGGAACAAGTATGTCAGTGTTGGTAGAGGTTATGTCGGGAAATAAACGTTTCTCCCAGGTTCGAATATCACATGTTTTACGTTTCATATCCATTTGTGACCTATTTACTGACTCTCCCTCGTACGTACTTCCACGCTGTCTTCCACCTTTCACAATGTAATATTATTGTATTCTTAAAGTATTCAGACAACTGTTTCTTTGTAGTGACTTTTTGTTCTATTTTTAAGGAAACTGGATACCAGATTTGCCGATCACAGTGGCCAGGCGGTGTAAGGCATGAACTGTCTTCGCTCTCTCGAACGCTGGAATCGTGGGTTCGATTCCCACTGAAGGCATGGATATCTATGTGCACTTATCCTGTTTATGTTGTCTTATGTGTACGTAGCGGGCTTAGAACGGGCTGATCTCTCGTCCAAGGGGTCCTGGCGAACTGTTTGTACAAAAAGATTACGAAACTGAAGAGCAGCCCAAAGCCCAGCAAAGGGCTGTAGAGCCATTCATGAATGAATGAATGCCGGATTTTTTACAGACAAGCAAGAGACGTCATTTTTAAGATGATAACTTATGCCAGCTTGAAGCGAAGAACACTGGTGCCAATAACGTAGTTCTTATTTTTAGCGTAGCATTAAAGTTCAAATAGGAGGTCTGCCACATTGCAACCATGCAGGTCGTGTCTCGATGGGACAGCCTGCCACTTGCCGTACTTCACGTTTGATTTCTTTGAGAGAATTGCTGACTGCAGAATCTGTTGCATTGGAACCCACGCTCATTACGCTACACTTGCCCAGCAGTCATTCTTCTAAATGCTTAGAAGCTACCGAGTTAATGGAATAGCTTCTATGCCAACAGGCGTGAGCATCAGAGCTTTGTGTAGCCTCATGCGGAAAGGTGTGTGCTAAAGCAGAAGCGACTGCATAAAACAGTCCATAAGAACGGACTTGAAGTTCATGTGTCGGATTTGACGTTCTCATAGCGGTGACTGCTTCTGGTATGCGACGCCCTTTAGTTCTGTAGAAATGATGTTGAGGAGGTACATTTTGCCTCCGTCCTCGGGTTGGCAGAATTATCAGAGTAAGCAACATAGGAAACTGGTTCTTGTTTCGCAGAAGATACGTCGTCCTCATTACAAATACGAATCCGTTTATGCTGTTTCGGTAAAAATTCGCTGTTTATTCTGGGAGTCGTACGAAATACCGAAATACACTGCGTGAACAAGGTGCCTAGTGTTTCTAATGTCAAGGAAGGTGGTACACTGAGTCAGGTTAAGTTGTGAAGCGGGAACCAAGGGTTCGTGTCAGCACAAATGTAGTTATCCTGCAGTGAAGTGGCCGCGATGCTCACTACTGCAGCCAGATTGCGTTATTTTCCCGTCGCCTAGAACGTGGAGATCAAGTTAAAAGTATTAAAATGTTCGGTTACTGATTAGAGCTCATACGGGCGCCGGCTTCTCAGCTGAGGCCAGAGATTTCATTCGGAAGTAGTCGGCGGGGGGCTTTTGGTGGCAAAGTGGTACTGAGGCCAGTTGTTCTAGTCCATGTCTTTGCCTGTGGTACTTGTCATTCCGTCAGTACTGCATACTTATCTGTCTTCGGGGCTCGTACAGTGTGTCCATCTTAGACAGCAGTACCAACGGCCTCAGCTAACACCATTTCTACAACTGAGGATGAAACGAATGGTACTTGAAAATAAATAAGCTTTGCTTCTTCGTCGTGATCGTTGCCTCTTACCAGGCTGTTCCGATTGGAAGGTTCAGTTCATAAGTGGTTCTTCCATATTTTTTTGTCATCTGTCTCAGCGTCTCTTACATGTCGACGTAAATCGGCTGAACCATTCAATGAATCTGCTTTCATCCATTCTTTCTAGGTGGTGGAACCAGTTCGTTTGATATTCGCGTATTTTGCTAGAATTTCGAATGAATATAGTTCTTGACTCATATGTTCTCTTCTCCTGGAACCTGTAACAGCCGCTAGGATCCTCATTTCATCTGTCTAAGTTCGTCTCTCTTGCTGGGTACGTTGGGCCAAGCGCTCTGCTGCGTACAGCAGTGTACGTATAGTCATTGTATAACTCTAAGAGTCTATATGTCCTTGCTCGATTACTCAGTATTCTGGTAATTGTGCAACACATACGAGTATGTCGCGGACTACTTAGTTTCATGGTGTACGCGGTAGCGTAGATGGTTGAGGCACTGTGCTACAGGCCGGAAGATTAAAGGTTCGAGCCCCGATGAAATTTATTTTTTTCAGTTGACCTAATCCTTCCAGCCGCACTATGGCCGTGGGATCGACTCAGCCTCTAACAGAAATGAGTACCCGGAATCTTCCTCGGGGGTAAAGGGGGGCCGGCGCGTAAGGCTGACAACCTTACCGCCATCTCCGAGCCAATTGTCTAGAAAATGTGGGAGCTTCAACATCTCGCAACCCTATGTGCCTCCACTGCCTGTTACAGGGATACCTTTACTTTTTACTTAATTTCGTATTAACATTCTGCGATAGTTGAGATGTAGGCTATATTGTATTCCAGGTATTTAGGCGTACTCTACTTAAATAAATAATTTATTGTTCCTCCTGCTATATTCTCGCACTGATTTTTGTCTTTGGTTTTCACATAACAAAGTTACTTTTAACACGTGACATTGTGTATCGGTACCAACGTTTCGGAGGAACCGGCTGCCTCCAGATACATAGTAGAACTGAGGTGTGTTTGGTAAATACAATTGTTATATGCAGGATTTGTGTTTGCCACGTTCAGTACTCGGAAATAAATTTTTAGCGCGGATACAGTGTGTCCTAAATCCCAAGATCCCTGTCCCGTGTGACTTTTGCATTGTCAGATATGAGTGATTAATCCTACTCTAAACAGTTCACAGGAAGGTGGGAAGTTACTTTTACACCTGGCATATGCAGTCTGGAATGGAATTATCAGTGTAACTTTTTTGTTACGGTATTAAATCAACAGGATTGGTTGATAACAAAATTACGCCAGTCGTATGATTTGTTCGGTACTGGGACCGTACGGAGCTAATTGAATATGTGCGTATGTGTGTTTACTTTCTGTGGTCCAAGCCTCCAAATTGCCTCATAGTTTGCTGTAGAGTTTGGAGTAGATCAGTTTCCAACAGGTAAACGAATGCGAATAAATATGATTCGGAATCCTGCCATAATTAAAATACGAATCGTCCATTGTTCTTCGAATTCTGTACGGTTGACAGTCATTTGAGTCGAATGGTGGAGTTCATGATCGGATTCTTTTTTGTTATTACACACAAAAATAACTTTAATAATATTTATTATTTATATTATTTATTTATTTATTATTTTTAATATTATTAAATAATAATGAGGCAAATAAGAAGGAACAGAATAAGAGCAGGTTATTAAAGGGGGGAAATCGCGGGAAAATTGATAGACTCTTTAGTCCATGAGGAGAAAGAGCAGACTTTTGTTAGAATGTTTCCAGGCTTCGTCCGCTCGTCCTTGTGGTAACGATTGTGAAATTGAGTACATTAGAACGTTTTTGGGTTGAGAGAAAGGTCACGGGATATTTCTTATTTTCTCCTTAAGTGTAAATTACACAAATTTGGTAACTTCCACAGAAAGAAGCTCAAGTCTGATTATTTTAAACCAGGGCTACTACTTCAGAAGCTTGCAGGAGCAACTTTAAACTTAGTTGTTTTAAAATACAGGAACGCCGAGAAAATATGTGTTGAGATGGTTATCCCAGGATCTTTCGGATAAGTACTTACTTCTAGGCAGCAGTCCCACAAAGAAGAGAATACGAGGTTCGCCTGACATGTGTTGTATGTTGCTTGATTAACAGTCTCTCTTGCATGTCAGGAACATCAGAGTACAGCGGTTAGAGATGAGCTGAATTACAATTGAAGAACACAGTGATACATTTATTGTGACTACATTCGGTTTCCTTACATGTGCGTCCAAATGTCATGATAATTGTCAGCGCATTATACGGTCTGTCAGTTTGATTCTGCGCAGGGGATTATGGGCCCGATCCCGATGCTAATGATGGGTGGATTCTCTGTAATTCCCTCTGAAGATCAGCCGCCCGAATTGATCATTCTATTCATATAGGCTTTAGATTATTCGTTATATTATGCGTACTGTATAATAAATTTAATCAGAGCATTTCTTGTCGGGTTGTTGTGACGCCGTTTTCACGCCATTTCCTTGCAAAAGTGATATATGTAACACCGTGTACATGATTTCGGGCCGAATAAAAGAGATGACGGGTCAAAGTAAGCAGCCGGGGCGTGCTTTTGACGAGCTTTACAAATATTTTTGACGTATGGGAGCGGGAGGAATGATAGGACGTTAGGACGAACAAATAAATAGGATTCAGTGGTAATACTAGAGAAACAAAAAGGTATGTTAAGGTTCGATATAACAGCTACAGAGATTTCCCGTTAATTTATACGGGTATTACCCATGTATGTTCCAAGTGGGAACGCTTTAGATGGGTATGCTCCTCCTGTTGTGAGAACGGAATGCGTCAAGGCTAGTTAGTGACGTAGGACATAACGTCATATTATTCTCTTTTCAAAATACTTCCGAATTCCACACTCCAGTGCTTTTCTTCCCTAAGGTTGCCTATGCGATATATGACGTACGCTCGTTCGCTGGACTTCAGCTGTGCCAGGAAGCGGTAGTCTCCCGAAAAGAACGGCAGGGGTTAGGGCCCCCATACACACAGTTTGGCCTCCCGTTCGGCCTGTACAGTTGAAGACTGAAAGGCAAAACTGATGTGTGTGGTGCGGCCGGCCGGCCAATCGTTTGGACTGTTGGTCTGTGGGAAACCCGTCAGTTCTACCTGCAGGACCGTAGCACGTGACGCGTGTGACTCAACATTATAGGCTGAAAGACCGTGATTATGGCATGAAACCTGCCGGTTTAGCTGCGCGTGTATGGGGAAAGAAAGGGAGGGGGTAAATTGTGAAAGTTTTGCCTGTAAGGTCGATCGGAAGGCCAAACTGTGTGTGTATGGGGGGCCTTAGAGCAAGCATACGTATTTAGTTTCTTCCTCTGCCTTTGGGTCATGTCCTTGTGTCGGTCTCGGATGCGTCAGATACCGGGCGTACATTTGCATGGCCAGGCGTCCAGCGAATTCCAGAGCTCTGTCCGTTTATTTTCGATCCTTGTGTAGTGTTCTCGTGACCGTCGTCTGGGTAGCTTCGATGTACGTTTTCTCTTGATGCGTTGCACGATTTTGATACAGCTGAAGTGCCCCAGACTTGCCCAGAATTGCTTAAGATTAGTGCTTGGAATGATTCTATGTTGATTTACTCTGATACCAAGAAGGGAAGAAGATAGGCACAGCTGGTCTCCATGCACTTTCCTCAGCACACATTGCATATGTGATTTGAAGACTGATTTCCTATCTCATGTGTCCCCGAGATATTTGACTTCAGTTTCCCACGGTGAAGCATGGTGTAAACGTTCTTATTCAGGCGGAGACGTGTGGTGATGGGTCCAACACTGCCAGTATCTGATGGCTTCTGTTTTAAGCGCGTTCACATTACCCGCGTAACATCTTGTTATTCATCACAGCTACTTTTGATTTAAGACTCTGGACCGAGATGCACGATCATCGGCGCAGATTTGCAAACTAGTATCTAGTCTGTAAAGCGGCCTCCGTAGTCTAGGGGTAACGTTCCCACCTCATGACTCATGGTGCGCGGATTCAAATTTTTAAGGGCGGAAAATTTCAGGGAACAAGTCCTCCGGTAGGGACTTTAGGCCGTGGGTACTTCGATTGCTGCTTACGTATTCGTTGCCGCGACATGTAAGAAATGACCACCAACTTAAGGTTCAGATTCCTTAGCTTCGTTGGTTTTGTCAGTGATGCCAATACCACTTTCGACATAACCAAAATTAAAATTACCTTAACTGTGTGAGATTTGTGGTCCACTCAGCGGTGACTACTGTCTTCTGGGATTACTAAACTACTCGTACACAGCATGAAGCTGAGGAGGCAGTAGTCTTCATGCATTTAAGTACTTACCCTCTCTCGTATATTCGCAATGCTTATCTCAGGATCGAGTCCCGCCTGCTGCGTAATGAGGGCCTGATCTATGGACTGTCGTTCCGCTTCTTTGGCTCTTGTTCCGCCTCCCCGTCACCAGTCTGAATTAATAACTACTCTCTGTAACCCGGAAACGGCTGATCACATAGTTCCATGTTCCTTCGTCCAGTCTTCACTCACAAACACCGTCATCTCACGGTGCCTCACACGAGCCGCCTCATAACCATTTGAAGCCTACTGTTGGCCACTCTCCCTCTACTGAGAGAGAGAAGAAGAAGTGGGGGTGGTAGTGAGAGACACTACATTGGGAGGGGGGGGTAAGAAACTATCTCTCCGATTTTGAAGGTTATCATGCAGTGCCCGCTTGTCCTTCTGGTATAGATAGAGCATATAATCGGATTTTTTTGTATTATATATTTTTATGACTCTGGAAGGGGTGCATTATAGTATTTTTTTTGGGGGGGGGCTAACGTTGGGAGGGATATATTAGGGCGAAATTTTGATGTTAACAAGTGGAGGGCTGCATGTGAGGCACGCAGTGCAACGTGGAATTTGGGTACCAACTCAGCATTTGCTCTAGGACCGAGGAAAACCATGGAAAACCTTGGTCGAGTTGGCCGGTCGCAGGACCTTCAGGATGCAAATTGACTTCTAGCGAGCAGTCCGGCGTTAAATGCGCGACCCCTAACATTCGGCCGCTATAACCCCGATAGTCTTGGGGCGTTGTGTAGGCCTCAGGGCTGATGTGCATATGAGAATGAACAGAAGAATGGGCTTCTTATCTGGCCACTTTTTGTTCTAGGTGCTTCATTGTCTGCACTGTTGGGAGCCGTCATCCGGTACCCTTCTCCAATACCTTCGGTGGCTCGTCATGATGCCGGAGTAGCCGTCAATGCCATAGAAGAAGATCCTGCGGCAGCTGTTGGGGCATCCACAGGACGGTGCCTCGAAACAGTAGACCCATGGACGCCGTGCTTGTGCCATCTTGAGATGTGTATAGGTTGGTACCCCTGCGGATTGAAGTACTGCAAGGGCAAAGGTGATGGCAAAGTGGGATCGGTCGGCGGTAGTTACCGTTGCGGCATCAAAACATGTAAGAAATGTAGTCTGTTCTCATATTACGTGCGCCAGAAACAGCTTTGTCTATGGGATGAATGACCCAGAGCCCACAGTTGAAGGAAACGGGCTCTATATAACAGATTTCCAATGCAATGCTGCTGCCTCTGGTGTGCCATGAACTTAGTTCTTCGTTCTCTTTTCTAACCAGTCTTCAGCCTAAAGATCTTACCTAGAGCAACAAGAATTACGAGTTTAGTACTGTGACTTCACCGGTCGCCATTTAACCATTGGGCAATAATAATCCACCGGAGGCAAAATAAAACGTTGTGAGATGTACGCCGTGTTGTTCTAGGGGACATTGATCGCTGTTAGCTTGATCATTGTCATATATCTCATTTTGAGAGACAGAACATGTCTGTGGGACCTGGATGGTGATCCTGGAGGCCGTTACGTTGACAATATGGTTACAGCTGGGAATCCAGGAAGCCGTGCATGTAAGTTACATGAAGTGGGAACCGTAAGAATGAATTTATGTACAGCTGTTCACAGAAACGCGTCTGCATTAACGAGAGTAACAATTATTCATTATTACATATATTATATTAACTTTTTTATCAGTACGAGTATACACTGAAGGTGCTGTTACACCTGAATGAGCGGAGTGTCTTCATTTTACCAGTATCCAAATACAAGGTCAGTAACTGGTAACATTCGATAATCGCTGGATAAGAGAAACGTAGTTTTTGCCAATTAGTGTGATCGTTTCCTTATAATGAGCAATTAAGCGTACATTATAAGTAAACCTACACACAAAACTTACGTATTTTTCCATTTATATACATTTACATAAAATCTGACGATGTAGATAGAACAAAATAAATATGTCTTCATTACACATCTCAATGAAGATGTCAAAAATTGTCGCAAAGGGCAGAACATGAGATAACTGGGAAGGACTTTCTGAATTTGCCCACTTATGTTACAGCTGGTTTGATACGCGAGACTTGTATATATGGCAGAGCTACTCAGTTCCATGACATACGTTGCTTCGCGGTACGACACGGTTTGTGTTCCATAGCTAATGTAGGGAGTTTCATTGTGGAGCAGTTTCCGGTTCTGCACGGTTTCGGCCCCTTATAGTACGATTTGTGGAGAACCGTTAAACGCGGAACACATGTCCAGTATAATTGTAATTTTAGAATTGTCATACCACAAAATTATGTACATTTAGCTTACGTAGGCCTATGGCATTCCAGTCACCGAAGTTAAGAAACATTGGGCGTGGTTAGCACTTGGATTGGTGGCCTCTTGTGAACACGTGCTGTTGGCATTCCTTTTAAGCCGACCACAGTGACCGCGCGGTCAAGGGCATGAACTGTCTTCGTCTACTTGGACACAGGTATCGTCGGTTCGAATCCCACCCAAGGCTTGGATGTCTGTGTGTGTTTATTCTATGTTTATGTTATTCTTTGTATAGGTTATTGTGCCACAACGATTGCGACAGTAAAATTTCTTCCTATATCTTACCGCTACCACCAATTTGTTGTGCCCTGATAGGGGTCAGTGACTGTACTCACCCCCTATCGGACTTCGTGGATAACTCTTAACCTGTGAGGTGGAAAACATGCTTGCATTCGGGGGATCCACAAATAAATCGAGTACCCACCAACAACAATAAAGTAAAATATAATGAAATAAACACCATTACAACAAACAACTTGTCAATACACACAAAACCTTCGATTAAACCCCTGATTCTAATTTCCTACATTTAACTGTCCATAATATGTTAAAATAATTCAACCAATTTTCCTAATAACATTAACCAACCAGAATCATATATTGACAGTCACCAGTGATCCGAACACAGGCAAGTACTCACGTTCACAAAAGAGGAAGACATCTGACTCCATCGCGTCTCCTTCCTACCACGCGACTGTTCTGAGCTATTCCTAAAATCAGAGTGTTCGCGGCTCCTCCCGTCTGAACCCCTCAACATTCAACATCACGAAAAGCTGCTCATGTAAAACCCCTAAGTCAGCAAACTGTGCGATGGCGAGACTTGCCTCGTGTCGTCGTTTAATTTGTCAGCAGTTTCTATAGACTGTACAACTGACACCGGATGGCTAAAGAATGTACGGCGTCTCAACTCTGGCTTCTGGCGGGTTTACAACTTGTGGTTCACCCGACGTATTTTAAATTTATAAAACTTATAATTGTTTTCTAATCAATAACACGTAAATTTGACCCCTTGCTAGGATAAAGCATCATCATCATCATCAGTAATCTGTCAAGACGACAGGTCCACAGTCTCTTTCAAAACAATTCCTCCACTTAATGCGATCTAGAGCTTTCTCCTTCAAATGACAGTATCCTCTTCTGTCCCCAAGGTCATCCAGCATCTTCTTACGTCTTCTTCCTCGTCTTCTTGTCACTTCTATCCGCCCATCTATCTTTCCTTCGATAGCTTCTTTTAGAAGGCAGTTTCTGCGTAAAACATGACCAATCCAATTAGCCTTCCGTTTTCTTATTTCATGTAGGATATTCCTCTGCTCACTGACTCTAATTAACACTTATTCATTTCTCACAATGGGATAAAGCATACCCATGATTTATTCTGACCGTCTTACAGTGCATACATTTACGAGTATTCACCTTTCTCTTCTCTCTTGCACTACATGTTTCGGCACTAAAGTGCCGTCTTCAGGTGCTTTTCGATGTACGTCGAAGTACTGCATTGCATGCCCTGTTGCCTTTATACTAAAATATATATTTGTCATATATATTGCTAAATTTTAAATATTGATTGGTTTCCAGATTGTGTTGTCAAATCTATTAAGACTGGTGATATAATCGTGAAATGCTCATTTTCTTCTTTGATTTTAATTTTTAACTGATTAATTGCTCTATTTAGAGCTGTTTTGTCTTGCGGTGCGTGTGTTCGGTGCCATTTGACTCTTGCTTTTCTTTTGAGTGCTATTAGTTTGTCTATCTCGATTGAGATGTTATTTAAGACTTGGTTTTGGGTTTGCAGCTTAGGAGTTGCCTGTTCAGCTGCCTTTGTGAGAGTAGTTGTTAAGTTTGTTAGTACATCATCAACTTCCTTATATACAAAACAGTAATTATACCAATTTGGACTCACGGCACTGAACTCTGTGGATGTGCCAGTAAGTCCAACATCAATATTATCCAAAGGTCACAATCGAAAATCCTAAGGATGTTAGTCGACGCACCTTGGTATGTGTCAAACGAAACCCTACATCAAGACTTGAACTTAAAATTCGTGAAAGAAATCATCCTGGACAGAAACCGCCAACACATGAGCAAAATTGAAACCCACGAGAACGAACTATTGCAACCACTCAGGGAGCCAGTCAACAATAGAAGACTAAAAAGGAAATGGCCAAATGACCTGATATAAAACAAATCAACTTCTGAAGAGGTAATGTCGATGGACATTTTCCTCGCATGACATGTAATAGTCCTTAGCGAAACCATTAACCTATAGAATGTACGTAATTCTGATTGTTAATAAATAATAATAATAATAAATATCATCCACTTCAGTTGGGTTTTGGGGGCTTACTTTTAGGTTTATGTTTTCTTCAGTTTCGGTGCGATAATGTTCCCAATTAGTTCTTCTGTTATGATGCCTAATCCGAGGTTTTTTGTGAATGATGAGGCTGCTGATTGTTGCTAGTATAGGCCAGTGATCAGAAGAGAGATCATAGCTAGATTTTGTGTGCATGTATGATGGGGAGATGCCTCCGGTGATGAAAACATCTAGGGGATCCGGAATTTTGGAGCGATCGGTGGGCCAGTAAGTTGGAACGCCGGTTCACAGGATAGAGTAATTTATCTCCTGGATCAGGTTTGCTAGTTGGTTGTTGTGAGGCAGGAGCCCCATAGTGTGTGCTTGCAGTTGAAGTCACCTCCTGCTACGAATATTGGTCCGAGCGTCTGGAAGAACTCGCTGAATTGTTCTTTCTTTATATTATACCGATGAGGGCAGTATACTGAAGCAATTTTTAGGTCGTACGTCATCATTTTAACCAGAATTACTGTGGCTTGCGTATGATTTTTCTCATACTTCAGTAGTTCAAAATGTCGAATAGTATTTTTGATTAGTGTAGCGGTCCCAGCGTGGGCCGTGTTGTCAGGGTGATTTGTGTAGTATGTCGTGTATTGGGATATTTTGAAATAAGATCTGTCTGTGAACTGTGCTTCGCTAATTAGCATGACGTCTATGAGGTTATGGCGAATGAAGATTTCTACCTCATTTTTGTGTTGCAGAAGGCCATTGGCATTACATTCAGCAATGTTGAGGAATTTAATGGATTTTACCGATGAGAGTTGTTAGCATGTTTAACACCGTGCTGTTCTGTTGGATGATTTGATTGAACATGGACTTGAACTCCTCTAGGAATTTGGTTAAAATGTTGGTATCTTCGTTTGCGGTGTAGTTTAATCCCCTTTTGGCCACGTCTGCGTAGCTTGTGTTTTGTTGGTTCTGTTAAAGGTTTTGATGATAATGTTGCTGGTGTTGCCGTGTTGTCTTAACCTCAATTTTTGATGGGATGTTTGGGTTTATTATTTGTTGGTGAATGTTTAAACTGTTGTTTGCATTGTTGGGTTTGAGTAGACTATGATAGAATTCGCATCCTTTGTAGTTGGCGGGGTGATCGCCATTGCACAGGGCACATCTGGCAGGAGTATCTCTTGATTTTTTATAGATACAGGTGTTATGTGCGCCTCCGCATTTGACGCATGCATAAGGCCTGTTGCAGTATGTCTTGTAGTGTCCGTACTGTTGGCATCTCGTACACTGAATGATTCCGCATGCCTTCCGTAATGGTTCTATGATGAGTGCTTTGTTCTGGAGGTAGTTTATTTTGTAAACTTTTTTGTTGTTCCAGGAGGGTTCTAAGTCGATGAAGAATATGTTTAGGGGCACTTTTGTCACCCTGTGTCTTCCATTTATGATGTTTCGTACTTGATGACCCCTTTTTGTCAGTTCTGGTAGAATGGTGAATATGTTTCAGCAGTATTCTGAACGCACGTTCTTCTTCTAGTTGATATGTATGATAAATAACATTGTTTTCTTTGAGGAGGGTTACTAATTTTCTATAGTTGTCCGGTATCCTACAGCTCACTTTTACGGTGTTGTCTTCCTGGCATTTGGTAGTGTATTGTTCTTCCTCCATTATTTCGCCGAGTTTCTCGGCCATCTACTCATAATTTGTTACCCCATAAATGAATATTGGTGGTGGTTTTGGTATTTTATTTTCAGTTTTTATTTCGTTTGTGTTTTCCTCCATGGGTTCAGGTAATGCACTGAAACTGTTGCTTAGTTTGATATTCACAGTTGGTTCGGTTTTCCTGCTTATCTTTCTTTTTTGGTGACTTTCACTTTCTGCCAAGTATTTTTGCTACTAGCTACTTCTTCTTCTTCACTGGTAGATGACATTTTGTGGTAGTACTGGTTGCTGTTATATATGGGTTGTTGGATGTTAGGAGAACTGTTGACGTACTGTTGTGGTGGTAGGTAGACTGTGTTGTTGTGTGGTACAGGCTGTCCCGATGGTGGTTGTAATGACCCTTGCGGCATTTGCTTGTATATTTATTGCATTTGCGTATTATATGGTAGGTTGCTCTGTGTAGCAATTTTTGTAGAAAATGCTGGTTGGTTTACATACGATCCTTGTCTGTTCAGGGTTGGTATTGTTTACAGGATTTATTTGTTTAATTTGTTCACTGTGTTCACTATAATAGCACCAACAGAATCAAGGTCAGAGTTATAGTAATATAAAGATATAAACTCACTTGTGTGCGCTTCTAGAAGCAGCGGTACTGATAGCACGAGAACTCGATTGACATCCGTACGCTACGAAGCTCGCTCACTGACTGTGTTCGTAGTTTTTGGAAATGGAATTTGCTCGGGTATATTAGTGGAAAGATTTTTCTTGTAATCGGTAATATGGTCAAGGTTATAGATGTCTATCAACAAATAGGATTTACGAAGGTTGCGCGTCGTCAGAACAACGACTGTGGTAATGCGGCCACCCCTATATACATGTAGGTTATTCTTATACCGTAATGTTGTATTTTAGCGTCCCGTTGCACTGATTTTCGTCCATGATATGTATGCAGTGTCCGTCTTCTAGTGCACTCAATTTCATTCGTTACTTCACAACATGTTTCGGCACTACAGTGCCATCATCAGGTGCTCCATTTACGTTAATCTATTTCATTGCTTGCTACTATGTCATTGTACAATTGAAAAAGTATTTAAAAATGTTCGTCAATTATAATAAATATTTATATACTAAAAACTTGTTAAGATTATTTATCTTATCTGTCCCAATTCTAACACCGCGCATAGTTCCACCACTATGGGAGTCGTTCCTCTTACTCTCAGTGTATATCGTGTTCCCTGTTTGGTTGCGGGTGTTGTAATTCTTATACCTTTTTCATATTCTCTTCTCCGTTTCACTTCTTGAAGAATTTGATTAATGTGTGCTTCGGCGTTGACTGCAATACTGTAATGCACTCCCTGTTGGAGACATTTACATTACTAGTTCGTAATGGCAGCTCAGCTAGTGGCTAATACTGCGCAGTGCCTGACGCACCGCGGCAGCCAAGTTGGACGGCGTCCGACGCCGTCTTGGTAAGCTTGAAACCTAATTTTCTCTTCTCGCATTGGGGTGGCGTTTTCTGTTTTGATACACAGGCGATAAATAGGTGCTGTGCTCTGAATGATCTGCAAGTATGCCATGCAGTAGAAGCTCATATGCGGAATTCAGTAATCCATGAGCACGTGAATCGTTTGCTGCAGCTTTCCTTGCGTGTGGGATCACAGTTTTACTCAACTCAATGCGTTCTTATGCAACCCCAGCGCTTAATGCTGCCAACATTTTGTAAGCTGCCCACTCGTTTATTCCCCTTCAATTTATTTTCGCGAACTGCTTTAATCGGATTGTTACTTCGCCCTTCAGCCTCTTGCAACTCATTCCTGACTTCATGAACCAGTTTACTGTCAAATCCACTGGACATCTTTTTCCTTGTTTCACGTTTGAGGTCGCTGTTTCTATTCCGTATTTTTTCAAATCTCTGTCCATTGCTTTCCTGCAGTTATGGTTGCGTTGACTGTGGAATTTGTATTATTACCATACAGTTGTTGCATGTTGTTACTGTTGTTCTGCATTCGTCCTAAACAATTTTTTCGGATGTTTTCAATGTTTTCCTGCATTTGTCGCATCATACACATTAACGTCACTTTTATGTCCACATTAACATCCTTACCACTGTACATTCTATATTGCTTACACCTTATCTACTTCAAGGAGCCGGGAAGCGCAGTCGGTATAGCGACTGGTTACGGGCTGGACGACCGATGGGTCGGAGTTCGAGTCCCGGTGGGGGCAAGAATTTTCTCTTCTCCAACCACCCTCCTATCCAATGGGTACCGGGGGCTCTTTCCCCGGGGATAAAGCGGGAGGGGCGTGAAGCTGGGCACTCACCTCGGACTAGTTCCAAGGTCAAGAATATGTGGACCTATTCATCCACTCCCTCATACGCCCTCATGGCGTAGTGCTTAATTATTCAAGCGCAGGGACAACTTTACCTTTTTTTTTACCTTATATACATCACTGCTCCCTTGCTCAGTCGGTTCCATGCCAAAATCCTGCCTTTGGCCATACGGGACACTTCCCCTTCATACACCATCACCTCTAGTGCCGTGTTGTTTTTAGTTTTACTCTTTGTTCACTTCGCGAAAGTATTTATTATGACATACTCGCACTTTGCTTACTACTTGGACGTTGTTCTCTACAGTCCATTCGCGGAGACAAGAGAGTCCTCGTAAACAAATGCACGCGGTATCTCCTTCGCTCTTTGAATGAAATCATGCAGCGATCACGTGATGCGTGTATCGTTGCAAGGGCGTCCAAAGTTCACTCTTCAGTCTTAATGTAGGTTAACATGCGTCCGAATGCAGTGAGTACACTGAGTAAGTGCGCGCTTTGTCCACTCCTTGCTGTCGGCTGTGGGGACTCGGGGCTTGCTTTGTTTACGCTGTCTCGTCTCCGCGAATGGACTGTAACCTTCTGCAGCTCGGTGTGGATGTCGACGTCGCTCCGCTTATCAGTCTCTGACTCTCTCTTGACGTCCGTTTAATTTCTCGGTTCAATTTACGTAAACTTTTGCCCACTTGTCGTTGCCCTGATACGCCACTGCTACTCTTCTGTTTATTAAGATCGCTCAGTACCATGCGATATATCGTAATGTTTTCCAAGTTTGCGGTCCAGTGTCCCCCTCTAGTATCGCCTCTCAGGCACTCCTTTCTCGTAACATTTGGACGCCATAGCCCCCTTCGTTTCACTTGCAGGAAATCACGTGACATTGTAATTAACTTTTGCCCCCACACAGCGGCCTGTTTGATTGACAAACAGTAAACCTTCTCCAGATTTCCATAGCGACAAAGTTTCCGTACAGCGTTGTCATAACATTGTCGTATCAACTTATAACAGGCTGGAATTGATTATACCTTGTGCACTTATGCTAAGCGGAGACGGACAGGGGCCGGTTGCAACGTGTGTCAGCGAACCCATGCTGTTTGGATGTGCACAAGTTTTGCGCCACTGTATGTATGTCAGCAACCCTATGTTGTTTGGATGTGCACAAATTTTGCGCCACTGTATGTATGCCAGCAACCCTATGTTGTTTGGATGTGCACAAGTCTTACCCCACTGTATGTATGTCAGCAACCCTATGTTGTTTGGCTCTACCTGTGTTGATCCGTTGCACCCCATAACACGTAGACCTGTATCGCTGCGCATTTCCTACTCATGTTTTCTTTGTGCTGCATGTAGGAACGTAAATGAACACGATTTTGTTTATCCTCTGCTATAGAGTTGTCACCAGACTGAACCACCACGTACCCTGGAATAAAGGTTTTTATTAGCGGATTGGACGAAGTTTGTAGCGTAGCGAAAATACATCGGCCTCTATAAAACAGTTGGACTGTAGCAAAATGACTGGCTTGTTTCTTCGTATCGGCAACAGT
>NW_019739960.1:724323-728347 GCF_002891405.2 Cryptotermes secundus
CCATGAAAGGGTTTAGAATGTGGTGACGCTGGGGAGGAAGCCACAGAAAATCGAAGCGTCAGCATATTTTCCTGGTATGCTTGGAATTATAAGCTCCTCTTCTCCCCAAATTCCACGTCAGACATCAGAAACATGTACAATATTTGACAGAACTTTGAATTTGCACTTGAGCCGTACAGTTTCTCATACCCTGTGTCGTCCACATAACCTTCAATTTTTTATTGCGAAAGAAGCATCAAAATTAGGTTTTACGTCTTGTCCCTACGACGTTTTGATATCGTGTGATTTTTTTGGGGGGGGCGGAAATATAGGCTTCAGCGACGATCCAGAATTTTCCCGTGTTAAAGGCGGCTGATACTTTTGTTTGAAACTTGAAATCATTTCTGATAGGCTGATTTTAAACATACGGACATGTCTGCATAGATTATATGAGCCAGTCAGATATGCACTCGTATGTTAAGCATTTCCACAGCTCTAAAATATTTACTAACTAAAGGACAGGTTCATTTTGTTCAGAGTCCTGCATGAAGTCATAATGGCCTGTTACCGACGGAAGTGTAAGTACTGTCTGCCATCTGCTGCGATAGAAATGCAGCTGTGCTACAAGCAGAGTCCCTATTCCCGGTGTTCTGTACAGTAAACCCAAAATATATGCACCCTCTTAAAAATTAAAGTACATATGTAATGCTTAACACGATTTTACACTTACCTGATTGTTCTAGTTGTCTGCGTGTGTCTGTCATTAGGGGCCGGAATGGTGGTAGTCTGGCGGCTTGACTTAAATTTGGGTGAAGTCTCTGTCATGGTTGAGTTAATGTTGTTGTGATCCCGTCGGTGGGTGTCTGCTTCCCTGTGCTTGAGATCAGCGGTACAGGTATGGTAGCTTGTGGGTGGGTGCGTTGGCTGGCTTCCTGTGGCGAGATCTGCAAAGGTGATGGATCTTAATCTCGGTTGGTCTATTGTATGGCAGTTTCTTGCGACTTGTTCTGGTTTTTGGCAGTTCTTGCGTTTGACGTCATCACTAATAACGTAACTTACTCTCCATCGTGGCATTTTTTTTCCCATATTAGGTATTATCATGTATACTAATCTCGGAAATGACGTCATGTGTTCGAGTTCGGGGTGTATTGTGAAGATTGCAAGTTGTGAGATCTGAAATGTAGCTTTTCTAAGGCTGCATCAGTGATGTCTGGTGAAACATTACTGAGCACGACGTAAACTCCAGGGTTACGTATCTCTTTGATAAGGGCTTCTCTGGCCAGATATACACACATCCTCCCTCCACTGAATCTGCATGCATATTTAATGTTGCTGCTTCCAACAGAATCTGCTATTTTCCGAAGGTACTGTTCGATCGTGCTTCAGAAATTACTCCCATGTTTTCTGCGTGGGGAATAAATTGACTGGTTAGCGGTTGTTGTGTTCTGGGTTGGGGTTTCACAGCGATTGAGTAGTGTTTGTTAAGTGTAGTAGTAGTGGAGCTTTGTTGTAGTTTGTTACCTGGCAACTGTTTGGCTTTCTTGGTTGCAAGTAGTTTCTTTTTCGTCAATGTTGTTGATGTGACTTGCTGTACGTGTATTTGCTTTCAACATTTCATTTGGCTTGTCGAGTCCAGTGATTTTGGCTTTGTTGTTGTTGTTGTTGTTGTTGCCGCTGCTATTACTGTTGTTATGGTTGCTCTTTTTGTCATTATTGTGAATGCTACTATCCCTCGGAACCTCCGCCAGCTCGGTTTTTGCAGTGGTTGAAGTGATGTTAGGAAGGCCTCTGGTTGTTGACCCGACCTTCGTCATTGGTGGATATGTTACCTTCTAAGGGGTTTGCTGCACTCCACTATTTCATAGATTTTTTTCTTTGCATTCCAACAGTGCAACTAGTCCGAGACTAACGAACAGTTCTCTTCTGACTTAAACTGCTACTACTATAACTAAACGTCTAAGGTAGGCCGCACACCGGCATGCGTCAAGACATGTAACAGTCAAGACACGATGTCTGCGAGACATAACGCAAAGAAAGGAGCACCGTTGAAACGATTGAGATTATGAAAACCACCGCACACCGGTCTGAGTCTGATCCATGAGTCATCATGGATCAGACCGGTGTGCGGCGGTTTTCTCATTCGTTTCAGCTGTGCTCCTCTCTTTACGTCATGTCGCAGACATCGTGTCTTGACTGTTACATGTCTTGACGCATGCTGGTGTGCGGCCTACCTAAGACTACCCCCACCGGTGTGTCCCAGAATGTTTTTTATCTAATAATAATTTTATTAGCAATAACAATAATAACAACAAATAACAATTAACAATAGCTTATATTAAATATAATATGACATATATATATATATATCGAGGCTTATGTTTTCTTTTGACATGTTGGTGTTTAAAGGTTGTTGAGTATGATACGTCCGTTTGAGATTTTGCCCAGGATGTTGTTGTGTAGCCAGTAGGTTTGAAAGGTTTTCGAGTTGTTTCTCCAAATGCTGTGATGCATTTCTAGTTGCAGACGAAATTGCAGTCTCAGTTGGAACATGCGTTGGTAGTTGGCTGCATGATGAGTTGTGCTGTTTGCTGATGCTGCTAAAATGTCTTGTAGATTGTGGATTTGGCTAGGACTATCAGGTAGTTTGCAAGTTGGTGTGGGGTGGTATGTAGTGAAGGGTAGCCATAAAGGATGTGTTTCTTCTGTGGTGTGTGGGGTCCTAGTAGTTTATGAAGTGTTAGTTTATTCCAGAAGTCTACGGCAAGGGGGCAGTCAAGAAACATATATGTTCAGTTGTTCCGGTGTATCTTTCTTGTTCCAGCGGTGGAGTTGCTGGGGCGTGGTTATTCTGTTGTGCAGGATTTTCCAGGCTATGTCGCCGTCTTTGCTAAGTATAGGAGGGTGACATGCTGTTTCCCATTTGGGTTTTCCTAAGTTCCAGTAGCATTCTCCGTTTACTGAAATGTGTTTGTTTAGGATGAGTTTGAGGAAGTGTTTGCACACTGTGCGTTTAGGTATGGGGAGCGGAATTAAATTGTTGTTGGATTGTCGGACAACGAAGGTATGATGGGGTTGGAGGGGGGGCTTTGGCCGGCAGGTTGGGATAATGGTGTCGGAAAAATGTTTCTGCTGTTTTGAGATTGGCTGTCAGTCTGCGAATAGTTGGTTGGGTGCATTGTTCCGTGTTGATATTCTCTATTTTTATCCANTGAATGCCATATGTCCACACAGGTTTGATGATGATTTTGTAAATGAGGAGCTTGTTGTTTAGAGTTAGTGGCCAGAGATATGTGGGGTTGTGTCTTGAGCACATTATTGTCGCACTAGTTCAAACGGCTTGAGTCTCTTGAGCGTTCTCACTGTGCTCTTGTCAAGAAGCTGTATCTCTTCCACGTTGGTGCGGGTGTGAAGCCGATCTTCGTGCTTCTTGGCTATCCTTTTCATTTCGGCAGTGACCATCCTAATGCCAAGATCCCTGTGGATGTCGCTATTACGGGAGTACCAAGGGACATTTACTATTCCCCTCAGCACTTTGTTCTGAAATCTCTGTATCCCTTGGTTGTTACTCTTACTGGCACAACACCACAGCTGTATTCCAAACCGCTTTTATGACCTGGTTGTATACTAGTATTTAGTTTTATATTGATAGTTGGGACGTCCTACCCAAGAGCCACTTCGTTTTCCTGTATTTGATGTTAAGTTCTTCTGTTTTCTTTTTCACGTGTTCTTTCCATTGCAGTTTGGCGTCTAGCGTCATTCCTAACTACTTTGCCATGTTCGAATGAGGTATTTTGTTACCGTTGATTGTTACTTGGATATAGCCTGCTTTTCGATTGGTAAAATTCACATGAACTAATTTCATCTCGTTCAGTATGATGTGCCACTGCTTGGTCCATGAGGCTGAGCCATGCAGTGGCTCCGGTATGACGTCATGGGCTTCCAGCCCCTTGATCGAGGTTCTTAAAGTTATCCCCCACCCCATCCCCATGCGGGACTGGGTCACGTGGTGTTGCCCTCTCCCCTCCTTTCTACCCCTGGGAGCCTT
>NW_019739960.1:728491-742984 GCF_002891405.2 Cryptotermes secundus
GCAAGTACTGGGCTGGTTCGCGGCCGACGAGATCGCCCGCTGTCGCCCGTCGTTGGGTATGTAGGACGGCGGCGACTCGAATCAGTTTGGTTAAATCTGTTTTTNGCGTGCGAGCACAGCACGAGAGCCGTATGACGGAGCAACGTATCCCCTTCCGATTGAGGAAGGGTAGACGGAGCCGAAATGTGACAGACCGTAAGACGGTACAAGTGGTACATATAGTACCAGAGCGGACAGGCGGCTCAAGTGGTAGCAGAGCGTAAACGGCTCCAGGTAACCACGTTAATGGCTTGCTGCAGTTTATCTGTTGCTTCTTGTATGTTGTCTCCTACTGCCATGATAGCAGTGTCGTGAGCAGAGGTCACTATTTTAGTGTTTGCTGTGTATAATAGGTACAGGACCGGTCCTAACACGCTGCCTTGTGGGACTCCTGCTTCTGTCTCTTTGAGATCTGAATATTCCCTTCCTTGTTTTATTCTAAATAGCCTTCCTGAAATGTAGGACTCTAATATTTGACAATATTGCTTTGGTAGCAGCTTGTGTAGCTTAATCATTAGTCCTTTATGCCACACTTTATTGAAAGCGTTGTTTTACGTCAAGGAAAATTGTTGCGCATACTTTCTTTTCTTCTCATGTGTTTTCTGTGAGGTCCGTTAATCTGTGCGCTTGTTCAGTGGTAGAATTTTTTTTTTCTAAATGCAAACTGGTGTGTTGGTATAATGATGCGCTTTATTTCGTTGGCTGCTTCTTTTGGCGTCACCGATGCAATTTCTTCATTTTTCTCCGACAGAATTAGTTGATCTTCACTCCTGCTTTGTTGCTCCTTAGGCTTGAATATTTGTATTTCATCTATTGCTTGCACACAGTTGTAATTGTCTAACAAAGGAAAGAGAACACGCACTATTAACACAGTATGTTTACTTTGTGTTACCTTCTGAAGTAGACCTTTCATTGTATAGGTACAGGTCACGCAGCGACTCGCTATACACGCCCGCACCGCTCGGTGTTTATAGGTAGGTATGTACCAGATAGTAATACTTTAAATTCCCCTGTGTTCGCCAAAGGTACGCTTATTACGTCCCTGACGTACAGTTGGACATCACGCACATTATGAACTTGCTCAAAGGAAGTATAAGATAGTGTCCTTGGGGAAAGCAGCCTTGCTTTCCGACCACGAGTCGAAAATTAATTTGAGGTTGAATATTCCCTGACTGAGGGTGAAGAACACTATCCAGTAATACGTCCAGCTTCTCTGCAACAGGTTGAGAGCACTGTTCGCCCTTGCCATGTGCCCCTCCACAACCATCGAAGCTTGTTTGCCTAAGTAATTCTGCACGTCTGCTGAACCCGTCCTCATCATTAGTTATGTGCAGTGGACCGTCAGCACAACAGAAAGGAGTATACCTTCACGGTGGAGACAAAATAGATGTGATGTCTCATATTCTTTTATTTTAAGCGGGTGTATGCTAGTGTTTCGACTTTTACTTAGGTCATCATCAGGCAAATTCAATAAAACATAAACTAAGTTATTTGAATGTAATTGCCCAAATACATATTCATATTATTCAATTTTTGCTGTTGTGATTCTTAGCGAATACACCTCAGAGAAGATAAATGATATATAAGCAAGTTAAACCGAAGAAAGCTTGTTGTTTAAGGTTAAAACATATGTATTATGAATTAATATATTTCGTTAGATGTTATTTTTAATGTAATGCGTCCTAAGAATGGTATAAAGTTAAAATGCAGGTTTCAGCTCGTTGTGTAACATTTGTTTTAAGTAATTTCTCATAAATCATCTTAAGAGTATGTATGAATGAATGAATGAATGAATGTGTAAGGAGTGGGCCTTCTCGGCCCTTACACCGCGACCTACAGTGATCTATTGTGCTTCCCTTCTTTATTATCACTCAGCAATTCTGCCCTTCGAATGATTCGTAGGATTTTATACGTGGGGCCGTCGAAATAGTCACTTGGTTCCATAAAGTATTGACCAAAGTGACGTAATCTTAAATAAGCTAAGGCCTCACATTCACACAGGCTATATGTGGATGTTTCATTTTCTTCTTGACTCCTCTCACAAGTTGGACTATCACTTAATCCCAATTTGAAGTGGTGTCCTTTAAGGTGACAGTGTCCTGTTAAGTAGTCCCACCACCCAACGTAGCTGGTCCCTGTTTAACTTCAACCGTTCCTTCGGTCTATTAGTAGAGGGTCCTCGAATGAGCCTTTTGCTTGCCTGAGTCCAGTCAAGGATCTCCAGTATTTCTTAAAGTATGTAAAAATTAAACGCAGTTTTTTATGTTGTCTAGGGGTGGTTGATGTTATAGGATCGTGTGCCGATGGGCTGTGTGGAGATCTTCTGTCTTCAGCCTTGTAGCTTTTTACTAATTATGCTGTGAAAGGTATAGTCGTATTTTCCCAGTGTGCATAACTGTTGAATACAAAACAGAATGCAATCCATAAAGTCTTTGCTGTTCAGTTCCCCGTTATATTCCATATCTGCTAAAGTTCATTAAACTCCCCAAATATGGATCTGATCACGCAAATCTGTCACTTCTGGAGAGCAGTGGTATCCTCGGAATTTACTTTGAAGTGATATTTCTGCGTCTGAAATTATTTATTGGGATCCGTCGTAACACAACCGCGAAACGGTCTAGTTCAACAACACCTTAGCTACATGTTTCGGCTTTTAAATCCATCATCAGGAAAATACGTGGTTACTGCACTCACACACTATTGAACTGCATTTCAGTGTGACAGTAGAGCTGGATACTTGACGACTGTATTACACTATAACAATACAAGGTTACTGCACTCACACACTATTGAACTGCATTTCAGTGTGACAGTAGAGCTGGATACTTGACGACTGTATTACACTATAACAATACAAGGTTACTGCACTCACACACTATTGAACTGCATTTCAGTGTGACAGTAGAGCTGGATACTTGACGACTGTATTACACTATAACAATACAAGGTTACTGCACTCACACACTATTGAACTGCATTTCAGTGTGACAGTAGAGCTGGATACTTGACGACTGTATTACACTATAACAATACAAGGTTACTGCACTCACACACTATTGAACTGCATTTCAGTGTGACAGTAGAGCTGGATACTTGACGACTGTATTACACTATAACAATACAAGGTTACTGCACTCACACACTATTGAACTGCATTTCAGTGTGACAGTAGAGCTGGATACTTGACGACTGTATTACACTATAACAATACAAGGTTACTGCACTCACACACTATTGAACTGCATTTCAGTGTGACAGTAGACCTGGATACTTGTTAACTATATTACACTATAATAATACAAGGTATAAAATACAATAAAATTATAAAGTTATTATAAAATGAAAGTTATACAATAAAATATGGTTAAAAACTCTTCATGTAATGTTTCATACTATGAAGTCAGTTGTTGCATTCTTGTTATATTCCAGCGGACATACAGCGGTATATTCATGACTTGTACACGTATAGTTAATTGCTTGGTGGCCCGTGGTATTGGTGTAGTAGTGTTTGGTATTAATTGTTTGGCCGGTGCCTCGTTTTACAGTTTCTTTTTCCGCTCTGGTGGGAATACAGATTGCAACTGCATTACTTGAAATGGCTGTTTTTGTGGCTCGCCCATTCTTGCATGAAGAAAATACGCCGCAGTACTCAGCGTCAGCGTCTCTCCGTTATTTTAAAATATCATTGAAATCACATTTTTTATTTGCAACATGTTTGGGCCTTACAAAGCCATCTTCACGAAATTATTCACCAATTGAAACTGCCACACTGCACCGGTTCCTATGTCAGTGCATCCCATGCTGTTGCATATCCTCGTTCGCACTAAAATGTGTTTCTAAACGATTCTGACGATAGTGGATGAGACACAAAATTACTGGTATTTTGGACTTTTTCCATCGTCCGGAATTTTAGGTAATAGAGGACACGACGTTTCGAAAACTGGATCCGTTTCCGTCCTCAGGTGAGATATGAAGACACCTACTCAGTAACTAGCATCAATTAACTGTAAACATAACTTCTGTTGGTCTTATAATGTACGATATATATGTGTATCAGTAAGAGGTTAATTATTTGTTTGAACCACTGCACGTTTCGAACGATTTGGACATCATCAGGTGGTATATATTACGTAAATAGGAAACATTTTTATTATATCATTACCTTATCGAACGAGGATAATATTCAATTAGGTATGCAGAATAGTGTAAAACAATTAATTACGATTATGAGGTGCAGACTAGAATAGATTCTAATTATATACTGAAACTGTCCAGGGAAGTGGGGTTGTGACTGCGAAATTGTTTAGCTTGTTCTTTTATTTGGTATATACAGGGTGTCCCAGGAGGAATGTGCCAGACTTCAGGAGGGTGTTCCTTATGTTAAAGTGTGCCGATATAACCCAAAACACCTATGTCCAAAGTTGAACGGTTGCGGAGATAATGGCCAGAGAAGTGTCAAACTTTGACAGGTGTTACACACTTGTTGATTACCAAATACATATTAAAACTGGCAGGAACATGTGGTTTCTGTAATGTTAATAATGTACGTAACATCAAACTAACTTGTAAGTGACATGAAGCCATTAAATTGAACTACAAAGAAACTCGCACGCCATGTCATAATTGTCCTTAGGGTTCCAAGCACTATACATGACACATGACTGGCAAGCGCTGACGTAACATGGCGCATACTGGTATAAGCCGACTACATAACTGTATTAAACGTACATTCACGGAAAATCTCTTTTGGAATTTCGTTTCCATTATCTCGTGTGGATTATTATGGGACCACGTATGCACATTTCGTAAATTATTTACACCGTCCAGGGTAAAAAACGCCTCATCACTGAAAAAAAATTACGCTTAACAGTTCGGGATGAACTTTTATTGAGTGGCACAAATCCATACGCTGTGCATGGTCGCCTGGTTCCAGATGTTGTACCCTTTGATCATGGTAAGGATACAACTCTTCATCATGTAAAGTTCGCCACACCTGCATACGTGATACGCCGATGCGAGAGGCCATTCTACGAGTGGACAGACGCGGACTTCTCTGAACCATCTCAAGAATGTTCTCTCGTGTGTTTATCATTCGTACATCCTCCCTTTCAGAGTGCACAGAAACACTCGGAAGAGAACCAGTATCACGCAATGTCTGGTGAATTCGCGTAAATACACTTCGAGATGGAATCCTTCGATCGGGAAAACGCCTTTGGTATTCTTCAACAGCAGCACGTGCATTGCCACCGCAAAATCCACACACAAAATGCATATCACAATATTCCACGTGTGAGAAAACAAAAGGCATTTGAGCAACTCCGCACAACTAATTACCAACCATTCACGACGCAGCCGCAACATACTCTCTACGTAGCACATGAGCTTACGGCTAGTGTGAATCACCACACTCAAGGACAAACATAGATAAGACGTCTCAGCTGACAGGTACAGTGCGTGGACCCGCCAGAAGACCACACTTTTCTCGGGTCACTACCTCCGTAACCGTTCAACTTCGGACATAGGTGTTTTGGGTTATATCGGCATACTTTAACATAAGGAACACCCTCCCAAAGTTTGGCACATTCCTCCTAGGACACTCTGTATATAGTGAGACGTGTTGCGCTATGCAGGACACCCGTCCCCCGCCAGCGGTGACGTAACACCATCTGAGCGCTGTCGTTACTAGGGGAATAGGCAAGTCAACACTCCCTCCCCTTCTCCGTTAGCGCTGACGTGGCAAAGGGATGCCGCGGTTGCTAGGCAGTAGTAAACAACTCCCGACAGCGTTGCTAGCAACATGGCGCCAGACAACAGTGGTGCCTATTACGTGGCTGTTTTCTGTGTTGTCCGGAACGAGGCTAAATAAGGAGCAGCGAAGACTATTCACAGTTAGTTCTCAAGGCAGCAGTTACAAGTTACGAGCAAGTCACGAGTTAGCCAGGAAGTCAACCAGTCGGTTGTAGTCTAGTATTTGCAGTCTAGTAATTGTAATACTGCAGATAGCAGTAATTGTCAGGTTGTAAATTGTGTGATTGTATGAGCGATTGCGAAATAAAATTCGCTATAAGCAACAAGGCGTGAAGTGATTTGTCGCGTTATACACCCAACACGTGACAATTTGGTGTCAGATGTGGGGTTTCGCTGTAAGAATACGGCGTCGTAGATGCTCCTCGTATTTTCTGTTCCCATCAACACTGAAGGGATGATTCCCTGTTAAGAGCTCACATGTGAGTATCCCAGTGCTCCACCAGTCTGCATATCATGTCCGGAGGAGGCTTCTCGAACAACTTCTGGGGCCATGTACTCTAGAGTGCTACAATATGTGTACGTGCGAGGCATCTCATGTGGCATAACCTTCTTACAGAGCCCGAAATCCGTAAGAACAAGGTGCCCTTCTGCGTCAATTAGTAAATTCTCGGGCTTCAAGTCTCAAGATGACCCCGATCTTATGAAGTTATTCCAGTGCTAGAACCACTTCGCCCACATAGAAGCGCACCTCCTTTTCAGGAAATTGTTGCCGTATGCAAAAGTGGGCAAAGAGGTCCCCTTCACAGACGTAATCTTCAGTGTGTGCACCCTGGGGCACAGAACAGACATCCGCACGATAATCAAAGTCATCCCAGACCCGGTGTAGCATGTGTGCTGTAATGGCCTGCAGTGCATGCGTTATCCAGTCATGAAGTTCATGGATGGACTTGGGCAGTGGTGGTACATAAATGTTGTCGTTAACGAACCCCCAAAGAAAGAAATCACATTGTGTAAGATCTGGCGAACGGGGTAGCCAGGGGAGAAGGTAGTTGTCTCCCCATTTGCAGCGGCACGTCCAATCCAGTGCAAGAATGAGATGCAATTTCTCAGATGTCTGAAATGCATAATGCATTTCTATCAGGAATGGAGAGCATCTCACTTCCTCCAGCAGTTGTCTTTCTGTTTTTGTGTATTCTACAATTTTTTCTGTTTCCACAATGCAAGCCTTTGACAGCCTTTTCATGGCATACAGATGGCCAGAATCAGCACCGTCTGTCTTCCGGACCAGGAATACCTTTCCAAAGGCCCCAGCTCCCAGAACACTGAGCACATCACAGTTCTTGCGGGACGCTGGGTTGCTGCCATGGGCTTTGTGACATGTGTTGTATACATCTCCAAATTCAAAAGAAGATGCAAGAAATGTTGAGGGCAGCTTCCCCAGTAGGCGGATCCCAAAAGAAGTTGGCCGTAGCCCGCCGAGGGACGAGCCGCCGTCTCGAAGTGGCATGGCAGAAGAAAAACAGCAGGAAGGTGTCCCGCCATACAACACTGGCATGGCGCAAGAGGAATATCCTCAGGAATTCGACCCAAGTAAATTGTGGACCGTGGCACGAATTGGCTGCCGACAGAAATATTACTAGTCGTGCAGGTGCGACACGGCGCAGAGGAAATTTCGGAAAGAAATAATCAGGGTTAATGCTGAACGATGTTGGAAGTAACCTGCATGCAGCACTGGCATAAAGGACAGAGGTCTGGAACAGGGACTACGGGTCAGCAAACAATTGGAGGACCCCACTAAGAACGCCATCGGAGGGTGTAGATCAGGACAGCGATCGCACCTAGGAGGGAGAAGTACTCGGACGACTACATTCTACGAGATCGTCGGCAGGAAGATCGCGAAGCAAATAGCCGGATCTTCCGTCGGATTACGAGAAAACAAGGAATGGAACTTACGGAGGGGTAGGCCCCCTCCAAAGCGAAAAAAGAAAAAAAACGAATTGAGGAGGAGCCGGTAACGTAGAAGTACCGGCCTCCCGAGCAAGAGTGAATGTGCGACGGATGAATGTAATACAACTGGATCTTCTGGCAAGTTAAAAGGGAACCGCTCAAGACGAGCTTGGTCTTAAGAAGGGAGCGGTTGTAACGGCCGGAATATGGTCGCTGCAAGGAGTAGCCGAAACAACTGGAGACCCACCAAGCACATCCTTGGAAGAAAAGGAACGGGGGTGCACCGTTAGGCTATTCGGGACGAACAGCCTTAAGGAGGGAGCAGTGGGACGTGTTGCGCTATGCAGGATACCCCTCCCCCGCCAGCGGTGACGTAACACCATCGGAGCGCTGTCGTTACTAGGGGGAATAGGCAAGTCAACGCTCCCCTTCCCCGCTAGCGGTGACGTGGCCAAGGGAGGGGGTCCAAATTGTACTTGGATTAAGTTTCTTTGTCGTCTGAGTTGATATTAGGAGTCGACTGTTATTCATTTCTCATTAACTTCGCCGACAAGTGGCGGTCGCTCGGTCGATATAGTCCGCTTGCGGGCTTAAGCCACGGAGTTTGTTTTGTTTTTAATTAAGATAAATAATGATGCAATATGCAATGAGTTAAAAAGATGTATTGTGATTTCCTCGTAAGCTTATCTGTTAACAATACTGTCAGCACCTGGATTCACATCTGAAAGGAAATTGGATATGTATCGTGCGCTCAACTAAAGGAATATAATTTTACTGATAGGCTTGTCTTGGACGTTGTCACTCGCACTGGGTGTACGGATGCTAGTTATAAGTTATCTGGACCCTGCCATAGCTCAAGCGGTTAGTCCCAGGCTTCCCGGGTTCTAGCCCCGGTCTGGTCTTGTGGGATTTGTGGTTCACATGGTGGGGCTGGGGCAGGTTTTCTCTGAGTGCTTCGGTTTCCCCTGCCAGTCTTCATTCCACCAGTTTCTCCATAATCACCATCATCTGGGGCTGGTACAGTAGGCACATAGTGGCCGCGGTACCAAGTGGACTGAGTCTCACCTCACTAAGAATAATAATAAAAAATAGAAGTTATCTGTATTCTCCCTTCCATTCTTCTCACAAATTTTAGTTTCCCCGTGTTCTTTTGGATATCTTCCATGTTGACAGTTAGAAGTCATTAAAGCAGTCCCTGATAGCTACTCTTCGGTCTTCATCTATTGTTAGGTGGAGTTGAGAAATACTCTTTTTCACAATGCCCCAAAACGAATTGTCACATGTTAATTCTATGCTCCGAGCAGGCAACAACATATCAGATTCACGTCCAATCTGTCGGCTAGCACAATATGCTGTTGTAGGATAGTTGCTGTAGCTGACCTTTCTCACGCAGTTGTGGAACAAACCGTGCCTGAAACGTGATGACTCTTGTATAAAAGAAATATGGCCCTATCTTCTGAAATTGCTGCCTGTATCACGACATAAGGCGGATGCAGCTGAATTCGCTCATAAAAATAAGAATTTTCTGTGCACCAAAAAGAAACCCTATATCGATTACTAAAGTAAACACCACTCTCATCAGAAAAAATAATACTCTTTTTCGCCTGTACCCTCATGTTTTCACGCATAGGAGCAGGCTTTTCGAACATCTACGAAAATCTTGTCCTTATGTCTTCGAAACTTCCAGGCTTCTCATGCGTGTTCGTCAACCAAGGCACAAGTAATCAGTCCCTGATTTTGCGTTTTACCTTTTATGTCGTCTATGTGCAACGTCGGTTAATATTCACTCGTTTTTCTTCACTGTCACTACATGTTTCGGCCTAACCGGCCATCATCAGGTGTACAGGTTGTAGTGATTAAAAGAGTCGACCGCTCACCGTACAGCTGTACATAAGAGAAAGAGAACGGCATTACAGGGAACATCAGATTCCTTCTGTCGAAAACTGGAGGCACAATTAGTGCCCTCTCAGATGAAACGATTTTCTTGGGAAGATCCGGTGTTGACGAGGAGCGTCGCTTCACAGGCGTGACGCCATTCCTCTAGTACCGCAAGGCAGCACACTTGTTAAGTGGAGGCCCCAGAATCCGTATACTCTTACTATACCGGAGAAAACTCAGATGAAAGCGGGAGGCACAAGTCCACAGCACGTAAGAAATTTATGTTTTCCATAAAACGCCTTTGTACACAGCAAGCCGAGCTCGCGCACAGCTCAGAACAGTAGGCTGAATCAACGTCAGCACAGCACGAGAGCTAACTGCACGTTAATAATATTAATAACGCATAGGCACTGATGAAATACGGCCGTTTGTTTACCTGTCCCAAAATCATTTATCTAACTGTGTCTAAAGCGCTTATTCATAGCTCCTTATTTCGGTTGGTCTGTAAGAGATAAAGGTAAGGTAAAGTCCATGTGCTAAACTAATTAAGCACTACACCATGAAGGCGTATGGGGGAGTATAGATCCACATTTTCTTGACATTGGCACTAGGTGGAGCTGAGTGGTCAGCTTCACGCCCAGGCTGCGTTACCTCCGGGGAAAGAGTCCCCGGTACCCATTGGATAGGAAGTTGGGCGGACGCCAGAGCCGGTCTGGACAACATGGAGAAGTGAAAATTCTTGACCCTACCGGGACTCGAACTCCGCCCCCTCGGTCGTCCAGCCAGTCGCTATCCCGGCGTTGCTATGTACTTCATCAAAACTGGAAATAATGACGAAATTCCCCACCATAATAACACGCAGCGAGTTGAGCAGGTGGCACACGGCATGTGGTTGGAGGGGGAAGGGAACGCAGCTACAGCCTGGACATATCCCAACAAAAAATATTGTTCATAATCACATTACTCAAGCGGTTAAGCCTTAATGGGAACCGACGTGTCGTATTCCACGCCTCATAACATGGCGTTTTGCAGCGTTGCTATGTAGAGTGTATAGATCTTGTAGTTGTGCTACCTGTTTATGTTTGTGAATGTTACGCAGCATAACGAGACGCTCATTCTTGTCGTCAGGCTCCTCGCTATGTGTTACGTGGTGGAGCCATGATGAAATTCCACAGAATAGATGGAGCACTGGCAGGGGTGTAACGTATCAGTTGAAAGGGCAGCAGATTCCTCATCGGCTCCCATCAAAATTCCCTTTGGTGACCGAGGAAAGATGCCAGTTCTTGTGTTCAGGTGTGTTCGAACGTACTTGACAACACGAGGCATCCAGCTGTGTATCCCTCTCGGAATACACCGTGACGGCGTGTCCAATCACGTATATCCTAAATTCCTGAAGGGCGCACACAACCGCAAGCAACTCCTGTTCACAAGTGGAATACCTCCGCTTTATAGGGGCTACCACTCGCGAAGCCGTCGAAACTACTAAAGTTTCTCCAGAGTCGCCCTCGTAGGTCAGGACCGAGCTGATACCCAGTTTGTTAGCGTCCGTACAAACTGCGTAGGATATGTCATCGCACGGGTTCACGCATTCTCAGGAACGCGTCCTGCTTCTCGTCCGACCATTCCCACATGACTCCTTGTTCCAGTAAGGAGAGGAGTGGAGCCACGTAATTAGCGTAGCCGACGATGAAGAGACTATGAAAATGACATGTCCCGAGAACCGACGTGGCTGTTTAGTGTTCCTAGGTGCTGCGTATTTTAGTATAGCCTCTTCACATACTGGGTCTGTCGATACGCCTTTCTTGTCGATGCGATGTCGCAGGAATTTTACTTCTTCGAGACAAAAGTGGCACTTAGCAGCGTTAAGGGCAAAGCCTGCCTCGGTGAGTTTGCCGATGACGGTATCAAGATGTTGCAAGTGTTCCTCACAGGTTTTGGAGTTTATCTTCAATATAAAATACGTCATATTCTGCGGTACCACTACCCAGTGCTAATTTAAGTGCCCGGTCAAACGCCGGTAACTAATTCCGAAATCCATATGGGACTCGTTTATATTGGTAAATGGTCAAATCAAACAAAAAAGCCGTATATTTCTTCGAATCTTCATGTAACTTTATTTGCAAAGAGGCGGGACTGAGGTCAAGTGAGGTCATGTAATGTGTACCGTTAAACTGCTGTAATAGTACTTGTAATGGCGGAGTACGTTCGCGGTCTGAGATAGTACACTGATATACTTTGCGAGCATCTACACAGATCCTGATTTTCTTTACTTCCCTCTGGAGAACTATTCAGGGATTTAGTACAGGGGAATTGCTGGTCTCTCTAATACCATATTCTAGCATTAGTATTAGAGTCAATTTTACCGACTACACAACACGTTTTTATTATTATTACACTACATGTTTCGACCTCAAGAGGTCATCCTCAGGTGTACGAACAACTGTATAATTACACGCAATCACATTCGTTTTTCCACTTATTCGACTCTGTATCTTATTCAGGCTTACGCTCAATGGTATATCAAGCTCTTCTTATAAAACACAAGTTAAAATATTATTCTAAATGTTAAAAGTTAAAATTTAAAAATTTATAAAATTTCGTGAATTGAAGTTTTATTCAGATCACTGGTTATATTTTCACTTTCACTTGTTTTTCAGTCTCTTCCTACTTACGCTCATCACTGCGTATAGTTCACTTTAACTAGTTTAATTATTATTATTGGTTAAAAGTTCAACTTTATTATACTGGTTGCACTTTCACTTTTTTGAGGTCTCGTCATTCTTCTGCGTCCTCTGATGCTGCTGGATCTGTTACGATCCTTGTCGTGATGGTTACTGATGTGTCTTGCTTGTTCGGTTGGTTCCTGTAGGGTATTAGTGGTGGGGGGTGGTTGCGGGTAGGGGTGGTGTTCTTAGAAGATAAGTAGGTGGTTTTGGGATATATTATATTTCTTGCGTCTGATTTGTTTTTATTAGGATATCATAAATTGGGTTGTAACTCTCAGTCAAAGCTTCGTTCATTTGTAGATTTTGCTTAGTTAATTCATACATGTGGAAGCTTTCTAGTGTGTTCAGCATTTTCCCTTTCTTTTCTATGTGGAGTATTTCCATCGCTTTGTCTATGCTATGGTAATTGTGCGTTGTGTCCAGTATATGTTGGGCGAATTTTGATTTCTGCCCATTCGTTTTTATTTCCCTGATGTGCTCTTTATATCTTATTCTGAAGTTACGTCCTGTTTGGCCGACGTATTTTAGGTCACAATCTTTACACGTCATCTGGTATACTCCACAAAGGCTGTATTTATCCGTCGTTTCATGTTTTGTTCTTAGAAACTTTTTTATTGTATTGTTTGTCTTGAATGCTATTTTTATGTTGGTATTTCGAAATAGCTTAGTGATTCTTCTAATGCTGGGGCCGAAGTATGTAAATTTGGTCCATTTATCCTTCTGTGGAGTGTTGTTATTAGGTGGTTTCGTATTATGATCTCTTGCATATGGTGAGTATTCATTATTTACAAGTACACGAGCTTGATATATCATTGAGCGTAATCCTGAATAAGATACAGATTCGAATAAGTGGAAAAACGAATGTGATTGCGTCTAATTATACAGTTGTTCGTACACCTGAGGATGACCTCTTGAGGTCGAAACATATATTGTAATAATTAAATTCAATTCTTTATTATTTATGTGCCAAGTCAACAGCCATAAGGCCAATTACAGACTCAGCACAGTGAAGATGAAAGTAATTAAGTGTAATATTATACAAACACATTATAAGTCAAAAATAAATTACAGGAAATTTCTGAGGAAAACACAGTACTGAAGAAAAGTAAACAAACAAGCAAATAAATGATAATAATAACAATAATAATAATNTGGCAAAAACGAATGTGATTGCATGTAATTATACAACTGTGTTCGTACACCTCTTGAGGTCGAAACATGTAGTATAATAATAATAATAATAAAAACGTGTTGTGTAGTCGGTAAAATTAACTCTAATATTGATTAAATACACAACAGGATGCAAGAAACAAAGTTCTACCATTAGGTTTATTTGCTCCTTGACAGCCTGTCGTGTGGCGAATGGGATTGGTGTAGACTACCCTACTATAGGTTTATCTAATTCATCTTGGAATTTATAACTGAATAAATTGCACCTCCCCGGCGGACAAGCCAGTCTTTCGCAACGACCTAGGGTCAGAGGAATTCGGTTCGGACTGGCAGGTCTCTCGCCACATAATTAACCACTAAATTCTTTTGGCTAACGGCGTTATTACAAAAATAGCCCTCACTCTAGTTAATTGTTAATGCAGCTACATCATTACACCCCATTCTTCTATCATTATAAATCAGGTCGCTTTCGGCGCCTCTGTCACGGGTATTATAGCCCTTTACATTAGTACCTCTGTTAACTGCTCGAGTAATTTTAGGACTGCCTGCGTCTATAATTTTCCCTACCTTACTGCCTGCTGTCTCTGCCTGCTGTTGGGTGGATATCTGAAGAACTACCGTCAGCTGGTCGGGTACAAGGCCCTTGGCAGAGAGTCAGAGTCAGAGTCACGTTGCAACTGACGGTCAGTCAGTCTGTCTGTCTTGGTGTCGAGACCCAGCTGGGGCTCATGACCAGATATTTCTTTTGAATGAAAGTTACTGTCTTGTCTATGCGTAGCGCCCTCTCTAACGAGAGGTCGGGTCTGTCATTTGTTAGTCAGTCTGTAGTAATTTGTCCATTGTCTGTATTTACACATATTTACAATATACACTTATTTCTTATATAAATGTACAATATTTACACGGCCTCTGTCAGTCCAGGCTAGGTACAGCAGATTATGCCCTTTTATATATATATATATATCCTAGTAGTATTAGCTACCAC
>NW_019739960.1:745334-746144 GCF_002891405.2 Cryptotermes secundus
TCCTCGGACACTGCACCACTGACCTCTGTCATAATCTGCTGTACTACAGTCACTACTCTCAGCATATTGTCGAGAGACTGACCGTTTACATTAGTAGCCTGACCTGACTGACCTGTTTCTGTCTGTAGTGCAGGGGCCGGTACCGAATGCTTCTTCGTTGTGGCTGGAGCCACCGGAACATGGCTTCCCTGAGGGCGCTGATTCTGCTCCGCCGCACTGCCTCGGAGTGCTGCCGCGAAGGAGACACCTGGTGTTACGGTGGCTGAAGAGAACACCCTCCCTGTAGATTTGGGCGTTCTCTGAGCCTTCCTTCTCTGTTGCACCTCATTGGCATGATTGCAACTCCGATAATTGGCGGGATGGGGCTTTTCTCCCTCCGCCAACCGGCAGTTGCAGCATACTGGGGTGGAGGCAGAGTTCTCCTTCTCTGGGCATTCCTTGTGTAAGTGGCCACCTCCGCACCACAAACAACGTGGGGGCTGTTTGCAGTTAGCCCAAACGTGGCCGAACTGCTGGCAGTTGTAACATTGTGTGAGCCCGCTCTGTGCTCTGTATGCCTCTACCTTGATGGCAATGTGGCAGAGGTTGGTCAGGCGGAAGACTTCTTGGGACTTCTCCGTCCTAGGAAGTGTAATGAGGAACAAGGGAAGGTAGATATTATCTGTTCCCTCTGGAGGGGTCCGACGACTGGTCATTTGTTTGACGCTAATGACGTCAAACCCCAGACTCACCAGTCCGTCAGAGATATCTTCCGCTGGAGTGTTGTGTGGAAGGTGACGGATTACTGCTTTGATTGGCTTTTCGGACTTG
>NW_019739960.1:747401-747632 GCF_002891405.2 Cryptotermes secundus
TGGAGTGAGGTGGATATACCAATGGCTGTTCCGGAACTTACATGTAGTGCCGGGTTTTGTATTATGTTATACTGGTGTAGTGCTGGGAGGTCTGTGATGTCTAGGAGGTTTGTTTCCTGTAATAGGAGGATATCTGCTCGTTGTCGCTTGGCATATAATGCCAGGTGGTACTGCTTCTCTAATCCTTTTATGCCTCGTACGTTGAGGGTGAGTATCTTGACCATTATGATG